>NW_028277064.1:0-172080 GCF_059951505.1 Python bivittatus
AGCACTATATATGAGTATACAGGGCCAAAGGGTGGGGAGAGCATCATCAAACCACCATATATGGGTATATAGGGCCAAAGGGTGGGGAGAGCATCATCAAACCACCATATATGGGTATATAGGGCCAAAGGGTGGGGAGAGCATCATCAAACCACCATATATGGGTATAAAGGGCCAAAGGGTGGGGAGAGCATCATCAAACCACCATATATGGGTATATAGGGCCAAAGGGTGGGGAGAGCATCATCAAACCACCATATATGGGTATATAGGGCCAAAGGGTGGGGAGAGCATCATCAAACCACCATATATGGGTATAAAGGGCCAAAGGGTGGGGAGAGCATCATCAAACCACCATATATGGGTATATAGGGCCAAAGGGTGGGGAGAGCATCATCAAACCACCATATATGGGTATATAGGGCCAAAGGGTGGGGAGAGCATCATCAAACCACCATATATGGGTATATAGGGCCAAAGGGTGGGGAGAGCATCATCAAACCACCATATATGGGTATATAGGGCCAAAGGGTGGGGAGAGCATCATCAAACCACCATATATGGGTATATAGGGCCAAAGGGTGGGGAGAGCATCATCAAACCACCATATATGGGTATATAGGGCCAAAGGGTGGGGAGAGCATCATCAAACCACCATATATGGGTATATAGGGCCAAAGGGTGGGGAGAGCATCATCAAACCACCATATATGGGTATACAGGGCCAAAGGGTGGGGAGAGCATCATCAAACCACCATATATGGGTATATAGGGCCAAAGGGTGGGGAGAGCATCATCAAACCACCATATATGGGCATATAGGGCCAAAGGGTGGGGAGAGCATCATCAAACCACCATATATGGGTATATAGGGCCAAAGGGTGGGGAGCATCATCAAACCACCATATATGGGTATATAGTGCCAAAGGGTGGGGAGAGCATCATCAAACCACCATATATGGGTATATAGGGCCAAAGGGTGGGGAGAGCATCATCAAACCACCATATATGGGTATATAGGGCCAAAGGGTGGGGAGAGCATCATCAAACCACCATATATGGGTATATAGGGCCAAAGGGTGGGGAGAGCATCATCAAACCACCATATATGGGTATATAGGGCCAAAGGGTGGGGAGAGCATCATCAAACCACCATATATGGGTATATAGGGCCAAAGGGTGGGGAGAGCATCATCAAACCACCATATATGGGTATAAAGGGCCAAAGGGTGGGGAGAGCATCATCAAACCACCATATATGGGTATATAGGGCCAAAGGGTGGGGAGAGTATCATCAAACCACCATATATGGGTATATAGGGCCAAAGGGTGGGGAGAGCATCATCAAACCACCATATATGGGTATATAGGGCCAAAGGGTGGGGAGAGCATCATCAAACCACCATATATGGGTATATAGGGCCAAAGGGTGGGGAGAGCATCATCAAACCACCATATATGGGTATATAGGGCCAAAGGGTGGGGAGCATCATCAAACCACCATATATGGGTATATAGGGCCAAAGGGTGGGGAGAGCATCATCAAACCACCATATATGGGTATATAGGGCCAAAGGGTGGGGAGAGCATCATCAAACCACCATATATGGGTATATAGGGCCAAAGGGTGGGGAGAGCATCATCAAACCACCATATATGGGTATAAAGGGCCAAAGGGTGGGGAGAGCATCATCAAACCACCATATATGGGTATATAGGGCCAAAGGGTGGGGAGAGCATCATCAAACCACCATATATGGGTATATAGGGCCAAAGGGTGGGGAGAGCATCATCAAACCACCATATATGGGTATAAAGGGCCAAAGGGTGGGGAGAGCATCATCAAACCACCATATATGGGTATAAAGGGCCAAAGGGTGGGGAGAGCATCATCAAACCACCATATATGGGTATATAGGGCCAAAGGGTGGGGAGAGCATCATCAAACCACCATATATGGGTATATAGGGCCAAAGGGTGGGGAGAGCATCATCAAACCACCATATATGGGTATATAGGGCCAAAGGGTGGGGAGAGCATCATCAAACCACCATATATGGGTATATAGGGCCAAAGGGTGGGGAGAGCATCATCAAACCACCATATATGGGTATATAGGGCCAAAGGGTGGGGAGAGCATCATCAAACCACCATATATGGGTATATAGGGCCAAAGGGTGGGGAGCATCATCAAACCACCATATATGGGTATATAGGGCCAAAGGGTGGGGAGAGCATCATCAAACCACCATATATGGGTATATAGGGCCAAAGGGTGGGGAGAGTATCATCAAACCACCATATATGGGTATATAGGACAAAAGGGTGGGAGAGCAACATCAAACCACTATATATGGGTATAAAGGGCCAAAGGGTGGGGAGAGCATCATCAAACCACCATATATGGGTATATAGGGCCAAAGGGTGGGGAGAGCATCATCAAACCACCATATATGGGTATATAGGGCCAAAGGGTGGGGAGCATCATCAAACCACCATATATGGGTATATAGGGCCAAAGGGTGGGGAGAGCATCATCAAACCACCATATATGGGTATATAGGGCCAAAGGGTGGGGAGAGCATCATCAAACCACCATATATGGGTATATAGGGCCAAAGGGTGGGGAGAGCATCATCAAACCACCATATATGGGTATATAGGGCCAAAGGGTGGGGAGAGCATCATCAAACCACCATATATGGGTATATAGGGCCAAAGGGTGGGGAGAGCATCATCAAACCACCATATATGGGTATATAGGGAAAAGGGTGGGGAGAGCAACATCAAACCACCATATATGGGTAGATAGGGCCAAAGGGTGGGGAGAGCATCATCAAACCACCATATATGGGTATATAGGGCCAAAGGGTGGGGAGAGCATCATCAAACCACCATATATGGGTATATAGGGCCAAAGGGTGGGGAGAGCATCATCAAACCACCATATATGGGTATATAGGGCCAAAGGGTGGGGAGAGCATCATCAAACCACCATATATGGGTATATAGGGCCAAAGGGTGGGGAGAGCATCATCAAACCACCATATATGGGTATATAGGGCCAAAGGGTGGGGAGAGCATCATCAAACCACCATATATGGGTATATAGGGCCAAAAAGTGGGAGAGTATCATCAAACCACCATATATGGGTATAGGGCCAAAGGGTGGGGAGAGCATGATCAAACCACCATATATGTGTATATAGGGCCAAAGGTTGGGGAGAGCATCATCAAACCACCATATATGGGTATATAGGGCCAAAGGGTGGGGAGAGCATCATCAAACCACCATATATGGGTATATAGGGCCAAAGGGTGGGGAGAGCATCATCAAACCACCATATATGGGTATATAGGGCCAAAGGGTGGGGAGAGCATCATCAAACCACCATATATGGGTATATAGGGCCAAAGGGTGGGGAGAGCATCATCAAACCACCATATATGGGTATATAGGGCCAAAGGGTGGGGAGAGCATCATCAAACCACCATATATGGGTATATAGGGCCAAAGGGTGGGGAGAGCATCATCAAACCACCATATATGGGTATATAGGGCCAAAGGGTGGGGAGAGCATCATCAAACCACCATATATGGGTATATAGGGCCAAAGGGTGGGGAGAGCATCATCAAACCACCATATATGGGCATATAGGGCCAAAGGGTGGGGAGAGCATCATCAAACCACCATATATGGGTATATAGGGCCAAAGGGTGGGGAGAGCATCATCAAACCACCATATATGGGTATACAGGGCCAAAGGGTGGGGAGCATCATCAAACCACCATATATGGGTATATAGGGCCAAAGGGTGGGGAGAGCATCATCAAACCACCATATATGGGTATATAGGGCCAAAGGGTGGGGAGAGCATCATCAAACCACCATATATGGGTATATAGGGCCAAAGGGTGGGGAGAGCATCATCAAACCACCATATATGGGTATATAGGGCCAAAGGGTGGGGAGAGCATCATCAAACCACCATATATGGGCATATAGGGCCAAAGGGTGGGGAGAGCATCATCAAACCACCATATATGGGTATATAGGGCCAAAGGGTGGGGAGAGCATCATCAAACCACCATATATGGGTATAAAGGGCCAAAGGGTGGGGAGAGCATCATCAAACCACCATATATGGGTATATAGGGCCAAAGGGTGGGGAGAGCATCATCAAACCACCATATATGGGCATATAGGGCCAAAGGGTGGGGAGAGCATCATCAAACCACCATATATGGGTATATAGGGCCAAAGGGTGGGGAGAGCATCATCAAACCACCATATATGGGCATATAGGGCCAAAGGGTGGGGAGAGCATCATCAAACCACCATATATGGGCATATAGGGCCAAAGGGTGGGGAG
Source organism: Python bivittatus (assembly GCF_059951505.1). NCBI lineage: Eukaryota > Metazoa > Chordata > Lepidosauria > Squamata > Pythonidae > Python > Python bivittatus. Next base: position 4,375 of record NW_028277064.1, read on the forward strand.
AGCATCATCAAACCACCATATATGGGTATAAAGGGCCAAAGGGTGGGGAGAGCATCATCAAACCACCATATATGGGTATATAGGGCCAAAGGGTGGGGAGAGCATCATCAAACCACCTTATATGGGTATATAGGGCCAAAGGGTGGGGAGAGCATCATCAAACCACCATATATGTTTATATAGGGCGAAAGAGTGGGAAGAGCATCAACAAACCACCATATACGTGTATATAGGGCCAAAGGGTGGGGAGAGCATCATCAAACCACCATATATGGGTATATAGGGCCAAAGGGTGGGGAGCATCATCAAACCACCATATATGGGTATATAGGGCCAAAGGGTGGGGAGAGCATCATCAAACCACCATATATGGGCATATAGGGCCAAAGGGTGGGGAGAGCATCATCAAACCACCATATATGGGTGTATAGGGCCAAAGGGTGTGGAGAGCATCATCAAACCACCATATATGGGCATATAGGGCCAAAGGGTGGGGAGAGCATCATCAAACCACCATATATGGGTATATAGGGCCAAAGGGTGGGGAGAGCATCATCAAACCACCATATATGGGTATATAGGGCCAAAGGGTGGGGAGCATCATCAAACCACCATATATGGGTATATAGGGCCAAAGGGTGGGGAGAGCATCATCAAACCACCATATATGGGTATATAGGGCCAAAGGGTGGGGAGAGCATCATCAAACCACCATATATGGGTATATAGGGCCAAAGGGTGGGGAGAGCATCATCAAACCACCATATATGGATATATAGGGCCAAAGGGTGGGGAGAGCATCATCAAACCACCATATATGGGTATATAGGGCCAAAGGGTGGGGAGAGCATCATCAAACCACCATATATGGGTATAAAGGGCCAAAGGGTGGGGAGAGCATCATCAAACCACCATATATGGGTATATAGGGCCAAAGGGTGGGGAGAGCATCATCAAACCACCATATATGGGTATATAGGGCAAAAGGGTGGGGAGAGCATCATCAAATCACCATATATGGGTATATAGGGCCAAAGGGTGGGGAGAGCATCATCAAACCACCATATATGGGTATATAGGCCCGAAGGGTGGGGAGAGCATCATCAAACCACCATATATGGGTATATAGGGCCAAAGGGTGGGGAGAGCATCATCAAACCACCATATATGGGTATAAAGGGCCAAAGGGTGGGAGAGCATCATCAAACCACCATATATGGGTATATAGGGCCAAAGGGTGGGGAGAGCATCATCAAACCACCATATATGGGTATATAGGGCCAAAGGGTGGGGAGAGCATCATCAAACCACCATATATGGGTATATAGGGCCAAAGGGTGGGGAGAGCATCATCAAACCACCATATATGGGTATATAGGGCCAAAGGGTGGGGAGAGCATCATCAAACCACCATATATGGGTATAAAGGGCCAAAGGGTGGGGAGAGCATCATCAAACCACCATATATGGGTATATAGGGCCAAAGGGTGGGGAGAGCATCATCAAACCACCATATATGGGTATAAAGGGCCAAAGGGTGGGGAGAGCATCATCAAACCACCATATATGGGTATATAGGGCAAAAGGGTGGGGAGAGCATCATCAAACCACCATATATGGGTAGATAGGGCCGAAGGGTGGGGAGAGAATCATCAAACCACCATATATGGGTATAAAGGGCCAAAGGGTGGGGAGAACATGATCAAACCACCATATATCAGTATTAAGAGCCAAAGGGTGGGGAGAGCATCATCAAACCACCATATATGGGTATATAGGGCCAAAGGGTGGTCAGAGCATCATCAAACCACCATATATGCTATAAAGTGCCAAAGGGTGGGGAGAGCATCATCAAACCACCATATATGGGTATATAGGGCCGAAATGTGGGGAGACCATCATCAAACCAACATATATGGGTATATAGGGCCAAAGGGTGGGGAGAGCATCATCAAACCACCATATATGGGTATAAAGGGCCAAAGGGTGGGGAGAGCATCATCAAACCACCATATATGGGTATAAAGGGCCAAAGGGTGGGGAGAGCATCATCAAACCACCATATATGGGTATATAGGGCCAAAGGGTGGGGAGAGCATCATCAAACCACCATATATGGGTATATAGGGCCAAAGGGTGGGGAGAGCATCATCAAACCACCATATATGGGTATAAAGGGCCAAAGGGTGGGGAGAGCATCATCAAACCACCATATATGGGTATAAAGGGCCAAAGGGTGGGGAGAGCATCATCAAACCACCATATATGGGTATATAGGGCCGAAATGTGGGGAGACCATCATCAAACCAACATATATGGGTAGATAGGGACAAACGGTGGGGAGAGAATCATCAAACCACCATATATGGGTATAAAGGGCCAAAGGGTGGGGAGAGCATCATCAAACCACCATATATGGGTATAAAGGGCCAAAGGGTGGGGAGAGCATCATCAAACCACCATATATGGGTATATAGGGCCAAAGGGTGGGGAGAGCATCATCAAACCACCATATATGGGTAGATAGGGACAAACGGTGGGGAGAGAATCATCAAACCACCATATATGGGTATAAAGGGCCAAAGGGTGGGGAGAACATGATCAAACCACCATATATCAGTATTAAGAGCCAAAGGGTGGGGAGAGCATCATCAAACCACCATATATGGGTATATAGGGTCAAAGGGTGGTCAGAGCATCATCAAACCACCATATATGCTATAAAGTGCCAAAGGGTGGGGAGAGCATCATCAAACCACCATATATGGGTATATAGGGCCAAAGGGTGGGGAGAGCATCATCAAACCACCATATATGGGTATAAAGGGCCAAAGGGTGGGGAGAGCATCATCAAACCACCATATATGGGTATAAAGGGCCAAAGGGTGGGGAGAGCATCATCAAACCACCATATATGGGTATAAAGGGCCAAAGGGTGGGGGGAGCACCAATAAACCACCATATATGGGTATATAGGGCCAAAGGGTGGGGAGAGTATCATCAAACCACCATATATGTGTATATAGGGCCGAAGGGTGGGGAGACCATCATCAAACCACCATATATGGGTATATAGGACAAAAGGGTGGGAGAGCAACATCAAACCACCATATATGGGTAGATAGGGCCGAAGGGTGGGGAGAGAATCATCAAACCACCATATATGGGTATAAAGGGCCAAAGGGTGGGGAGAACATGATCAAACCACCATATATCAGTATTAAGAGCCAAAGGGTGGGGAGAGCATCATCAAACCACCATATATGGGTATATAGGGCCAAAGGGTGGGGAGAGCATCATCAAACCACCATATATGGGTATATAGGGCCAAAGGGTGGGGAGAGCATCATCAAACCACCATATATGGGTATATAGGGCCAAAGGGTGGGGAGAGCATCATCAAACCACCATATATGGGTATAAAGGGCCAAAGGGTGGGGAGAGCATCATCAAACCACCATATATGGGTATATAGGGCCAAAGGGTGGGGAGAGCATCATCAAACCACCATATATGGGTATATAGGGCCAAAGGGTGGGGAGAGCATCATCAAACCACCATATATGGGTATATAGGGCCAAAGGGTGGGGAGAGCATCATCAAACCACCATATATGGGTATATAGGGCCAAAGGGTGGGGAGAGCATCATCAAACCACCATATATGGGTATATAGGGCCAAAGGGTGGGGAGAGCATCATCAAACCACCATATATGGGTATTTAGGGCAAAAGGGTGGGGAGAGCATCATCAAACCACCATATATGGGTAGATAGGGCCAAAGGGTGGGGAGCATCATCAAACCACCATATATGGGTATATAGGGCCAAAGGGTGGGGAGAGCATCATCAAACCACCATATATGGGTATAAAGGGCCAAAGGGTGGGGAGAGCATCATCAAACCACCATATATGGGTATATAGGGCCAAAGGGTGGGGAGAGCATCATCAAACCACCATATATGGGTATATAGGGCCAAAGGGTGGGGAGAGCATCATCAAACCACCATATATGGGTATATAGGGCCAAAGGGTGGGGAGAGCATCATCAAACCACCATATATGGGTATATAGGGCCAAAGTGTCGGGAGAGCATCATCAAACCACCATATATGGGCATATAGGGCCAAAGGGTGGGGAGAGCATCATCAAACCACCATATATGGGTATATAGGGCCAAAGGGTGGGGAGAGCATCATCAAACCACCATATATGGGTATAAAGGGCCAAAGGGTGGGGAGAGCATCATCAAACCACCATATATGGGTATATAGGGCCAAAGGGTGGGGAGAGCATCATCAAACCACCATATATGGGTATATAGGGCCAAAGGGTGGGGAGAGCATCATCAAACCACCATATATGGGTATATAGGGCCAAAGGGTGGGGAGAGCATCATCAAACCACCATATATGGGTATATAGGGCCAAAGGGTGGGGAGAGCATCATCAAACCACCATATATGGGTATATAGGGCCAAAGGGTGGGGAGAGCATCATCAAACCACCATATATGGGTATATAGGGCCAAAGGGTGGGGAGAGCATCATCAAACCACCATATATGGGTATAAAGGGCCAAAGGGTGGGGAGAGCATCATCAAACCACCATATATGGGTATAAAGGGCCAAAGGGTGGGGAGAGCATCATCAAACCACCATATATGGGTATATAGGGCCAAAGGGTGGGGAGAGCATCATCAAACCACCATATATGGGTATATAGGGCCAAAGGGTGGGGAGAGCATCATCAAACCACCATATATGGGTATAAAGGGCCAAAGGGTGGGGAGAGCATCATCAAACCACCATATATGGGTATATAGGGCCAAAGGGTGGGGAGAGCATCATCAAACCACCATATATGGGTATATAGGGCCAAAGGGTGGGGAGAGCATCATCAAACCACCATATATGGGTATAAAGGGCCAAAGGGTGGGGAGAGCATCATCAAACCACCATATATGGGTATATAGGGCCAAAGGGTGGGGAGAGCATCATCAAACCACCATATATGGGTATATAGGGCCAAAGGGTGGGGAGAGCATCATCAAACCACCATATATGGGTATATAGGGCCAAAGGGTGGGGAGAGCATCATCAAACCACCATATATGGGTATAAAGGGCCAAAGGGTGGGGAGAGCATCATCAAACCACCATATATGGGTATATAAGGCCGAAGGGTGCGGAGAGCATCATCAAACCACCATATAAGGGCCAAAGGGTGGGGAGAGCATCATCAAACCACCATATATGGGTATATCGGGCCAAAGGGTGGGGAGAGCATCATCAAACCACCATATATGGGTATATAGGGCCAAAGGGTGGGGAGAGCATCATCAAACCACCATATATGGGTATAAAGGGCCAAAGGGTGGGGAGAGCATCATCAAACCACCATATATGGGTATATAGGGCCAAAGGGTGGGGAGAGCATCATCAAACCACCATATATGGGTATATAGGGCCAAAGGGTGGGGAGAGCATCATCAAACCACCATATATGGGTATAAAGGGCCAAAGGGTGGGGAGAGCATCATCAAACCACCATATATGGGTATATAGGGCCAAAGGGTGGGGAGAGCATCATCAAACCACCATATATGGGTATAAAGGGCCAAAGGGTGGGGAGAGCATCATCAAACCACCATATATGGGTATATAGGGCCAAAGGGTGGGGAGAGCATCATCAAACCACCATATATGGGTATATAGGGCCAAAGGGTGGGGAGAGCATCATCAAACCACCATATATGGGTATAAAGGGCCAAAGGGTGGGGAGAGCATCATCAAACCACCATATATGGGTATATAGGGCCAAAGGGTGGGGAGAGCATCATCAAACCACCATATATGGGTATATAGGGCCAAAGGGTGGGGAGAGCATCATCAAACCACCATATATGGGTATATAGGGCCAAAGGGTGGGGAGAGCATCATCAAACCACCATATATGGGTATATAGGGCCAAAGGGTGGGGAGAGCATCATCAAACCACCATATATGGGTATATAGGGCCAAAGGGTGGGGAGAGCATCATCAAACCACCATATATGGGTATAAAGGGCCAAAGGGTGGGGAGAGCATCATCAAACCACCATATATGGGTATAAAGGGCCAAAGGGTGGGGAGAGCATCATCAAACCACCATATATGGGTATATAGGGCCAAAGGGTGGGGAGAGCATCATCAAACCACCATATATGGGTATATAGGGCCAAAGGGTGGGGAGAGCATCATCAAACCACCATATATGGGTATAAAGGGCCAAAGGGTGGGGAGAGCATCATCAAACCACCATATATGGGTATATAGGGCCAAAGGGTGGGGAGAGCATCATCAAACCACCATATATGGGTATATAGGGCCAAAGGGTGGGGAGAGCATCATCAAACCACCATATATGGGTATAAAGGGCCAAAGGGTGGGGAGAGCATCATCAAACCACCATATATGGGTATATAGGGCCAAAGGGTGGGGAGAGCATCATCAAACCACCATATATGGGTATATAGGGCCAAAGGGTGGGGAGAGCATCATCAAACCACCATATATGGGTATAAAGGGCCAAAGGGTGGGGAGAGCATCATCAAACCACCATATATGGGTATAAAGGGCCAAAGGGTGGGGAGAGCATCATCAAACCACCATATATGGGTATAAAGGGCCAAAGGGTGGGGAGAGCATCATCAAACCACCATATATGGGTATATAGGGCCAAAGGGTGGGGAGACCATCATCAAACCACCATATATGGGTATATAGGGCCAAAGGGTGGGGAGAGCATCATCAAACCACCATATATGGGTATAAAGGGCCAAAGGGTGGGGAGAGCATCATCAAACCACCATATATGGGTATAAAGGGCCAAAGGGTGGGGAGAGCATCATCAAACCACCATATATGGGTATATAGGGCCAAAAAGTGGGAGAGTATCATCAAACCACCATATATGGGTATATAGGACAAAAGGGTGGGGAGAGCATCATCAAACCACCATATATGGGTATATAGGGCCAAAGGGTGGGGAGAGCATCATCAAACCACCATATATGGGTATATAGGGCCAAAGGGTGGGGAGAGCATCATCAAACCACCATATATGGGTATAAAGGGCCAAAGGGTGGGGAGAGCATCATCAAACCACCATATATGGGTATAAAGGGCCAAAGGGTGGGGAGAGCATCATCAAACCACCATATATGGGTATATAGGGCCAAAGGGTGGGGAGAGCATCATCAAACCACCATATATGGGTATATAGGGCCAAAGGGTGGGGAGAGCATCATCAAACCACCATATATGGGTAGATAGGGACAAACGGTGGGGAGAATCATCAAACCACCATATATGGGTATATAGGGCCAAAGGGTGGGGAGAGCATCATCAAACCACCATATATGGGTATAAAGGGCCAAAGGGTGGGGAGAGCATCATCAAACCACCATATATGGGTATAAAGGGCCAAAGGGTGGGGAGAGCATCATCAAACCACCATATATGGGTATATAGGGCCAAAGGGTGGGGAGAGCATCATCAAACCACCATATATGGGTATATAGGGCCAAAGGGTGGGGAGAGCATCATCAAACCACCATATATGGGTATATAGGGCCAAAGGGTGCGGAGAGCATCATCAAACCACCATATATGGGTATATAGGGCCAAAGGGTGGGGAGAGCATCATCAAACCACCATATATGGGTATATAGGGCCAAAGGGTGGGGAGAGCATCATCAAACCACCATATATGGGTATATAGGGCCAAAGGGTGGGGAGAGCATCATCAAACCACCATATATGGGTATAAAGGGCCAAAGGGTGGGGAGAGCATCATCAAACCACCATATATGGGTATATAGGGCCAAAGGGGGGATAGCATAATCAAACCACCATATATGGGTATATAGGGCCAAAGGGTGGGGAGAGCATCATCAAACCACCATATATGGGTATAAAGGGCCAAAGGGTGGGGAGAGCATCATCAAACCACCATATATGGGTATATAGGGCCAAAGGGTGGGGAGAGCATCATCAAACCACCATATATGGGTATATAGGGCCAAAGGGTGGGAGAGCATCATCAAACCACCATATATGGGTATATAGGGCCAAAGGGTGGGGAGAGCATCATCAAACCACCATATATGGGTATATAGGGCCAAAGGGTGGGGAGAGCATCATCAAACCACCATATATGGGTATAAAGGGCCAAAGGATGGGGAGTGCATCATCAAACCACCATATATGGGTAGATAGGGCCGAAGGGTGGGGAGAGCATCATCAAACCACCATATATGGGTATAAAGGGCCAAAGGGTGGGGGGAGCACCAATAAACCACCATATATGGGTATATAGGGCCGTAGGGTGGGTAGACCATCATCAAACCACCATATATGGGTAGATAGGGACAAACGGTGGGGAGAATCATCAAACCACCATATATGGGTATAAAGGGCCAAAGGGTGGGGAGAGCATCATCAAACCACCATATATGGGTATATAGGGCCAAAGGGTGGGGAGAGCATCATCAAACCACCATATATGGGTATATAGGGCCAAAGGGTGGGGAGAGCATCATCAAACCACCATATATGGGTATAAAGGGCCAAAGGGTGGGGAGAGCATCATCAAACCACCATATATGGGTATATAGGGCAAAAGGGTGGGAGAGCAACATCAAACCACCATATATGGGTAGATCGGGTCAAAGGGTGTGGAGAGAATCATCAAACCACCATATATGGGTATAAAGGGCCAAAGGGTGGGGAGAGCATCATCAAACCACCATATATGGGTATAAAGGGCCAAAGGGTGGGGAGAGCATCATCAAACCACCATATATGGGTATATAGGGCCAAAGGGTGGGGAGAGTATCATCAAACCACCATATATGTGTATATAGGGCCGAAGGGTGGGGAGACCATCATCAAACCACCATATATGGGTATATAGGACAAAAGGGTGGGAGAGCAACATCAAACCACCATATATGGGTATAAAGGGCCAAAGGGTGGGGAGAGCATCATCAAACCACCATATATGGGTATATAGGGCCAAAGGGTGGGGAGAGCATCATCAAACCACCATATATGGGTATATAGGGCCAAAGGGTGGGGAGAGCATCATCAAACCACCATATATGGGTATAAAGGGCCAAAGGGTGGGGAGAGCATCATCAAACCACCATATATGGGTATATAGGGCCAAAGGGTGGGGAGAGCATCATCAAACCACCATATATGGGTATATAGGGCCAAAGGGTGGGGAGAGCATCATCAAACCACCATATATGGGTATAAAGGGCCAAAGGGTGGGGAGAGCATCATCAAACCACCATATATGGGTATATAGGGCCAAAGGGTGGGGAGAGCATCATCAAACCACCATATATGGGTATATAGGGCCAAAGGGTGGGGAGAGCATCATCAAACCACCATATATGGGTATAAAGGGCCAAAGGGTGGGGAGAGCATCATCAAACCACCATATATGGGTATAAAGGGCCAAAGGGTGGGGAGAGCATCATCAAACCACCATATATGGGTATATAGGGCCAAAGGGTGGGGAGAGCATCATCAAACCACCATATATGGGTATATAGGGCCAAAGGGTGGGGAGAGCATCATCAAACCACCATATATGGGTATAAAGGGCCAAAGGGTGGGGAGAGCATCATCAAACCACCATATATGGGTATATAGGGCCAAAGGGTGGGGAGAGAATCATGGACCACCATATATGGGTATATAGGGCCAAAGGGTGGGGAGAGCATCATCAAACCACCATATATGGGTATAAAGGGCCAAAGGGTGGGGAGAGCATCATCAAACCACCATATATGGGTATAAAGGGCCAAAGGGTGGGGAGAGCATCATCAAACCACCATATATGGGTATATAGGGCCAAAGGGTGGGGAGAGCATCATCAAACCACCATATATGGGTATATAGGGCCAAAGGGTGGGGAGAGCATCATCAAACCACCATATATGGGTATATAGGGCCAAAGGGTGGGGAGAGCATCATCAAACCACCATATATGGGTATAAAGGGCCAAAGGGTGGGGAGAGCATCATCAAACCACCATATATGGGTATATAGGGCCAAAGGGTGGGGAGAGCATCATCAAACCACCATATATGGGTATATAGGGCCAAAGGGTGGGGAGAGCATCATCAAACCACCATATATGGGTATAAAGGGCCAAAGGGTGGGGAGAGCATCATCAAACCACCATATATGGGTATATAGGGCCAAAGGGTGGGGAGAGCATCATCAAACCACCATATATGGGTATATAGGGCCAAAGGGTGGGGAGAGAATCATCAAACCACCATATATGGGTATAAAGGGCCAAAGGGTGGGGAGAGCATCATCAAACCACCATATATGGGTATATAGGGCCAAAGGGTGGGGAGAGCATCATCAAACCACCATATATGGGTATATAGGGCCAAAGGGTGGGGAGAGCATCATCAAACCACCATATATGGGTATAAAGGGCCAAAGGGTGGGGAGAGCATCATCAAACCACCATATATGGGTATATAGGGCCAAAGGGTGGGGAGAGCATCATCAAACCACCATATATGGGTATAAAGGGCCAAAGGGTGGGGAGAGCATCATCAAACCACCATATATGGGTATATAGGGCCAAAGGGTGGGGAGAGCATCATCAAACCACCATATATGGGTATATAGGGCCAAAGGGTGGGGAGAGCATCATCAAACCACCATATATGGGTATAAAGGGCCAAAGGGTGGGGAGAGCATCATCAAACCACCATATATGGGTATATAGGGCCAAAGGGTGGGGAGAGCATCATCAAACCACCATATATGGGTATATAGGGCCAAAGGGTGGGGAGAGCATCATCAAACCACCATATATGGGTATATAGGGACAAACGGTGGGGAGAATCATCAAACCACCATATATGGGTATAAAGGGCCAAAGGGTGGGGAGAGCATCATCAAACCACCATATATGGGTATATAGGGCCAAAGGGTGGGGAGAGCATCATCAAACCACCATATATGGGTATATAGGGCCAAAGGGTGGGGAGAGCATCATCAAACCACCATATATGGGTATAAAGGGCCAAAGGGTGGGGAGAGCATCATCAAACCACCATATATGGGTATATAGGGCCAAAGGGTGGGGAGAGCATCATCAAACCACCATATATGGGTATATAGGGCCAAAGGGTGGGGAGAGCATCATCAAACCACCATATATGGGTATATAGGGCCAAAGGGTGGGGAGAGCATCATCAAACCACCATATATGGGTATAAAGGGCCAAAGGGTGGGGAGAGCATCATCAAACCACCATATATGGGTATATAGGGCCAAAGGGTGGGGAGAGCATCATCAAACCACCATATATGGGTATATAGGGCCAAAGGGTGGGGAGAGCATCATCAAACCACCATATATGGGTATAAAGGGCCAAAGGGTGGGGAGAGCATCATCAAACCACCATATATGGGTATATAGGGCCAAAGGGTGGGGAGAGCATCATCAAACCACCATATATGGGTATATAGGGCCAAAGGGTGGGGAGAGCATCATCAAACCACCATATATGGGTATAAAGGGCCAAAGGGTGGGGAGAGCATCATCAAACCACCATATATGGGTATATAGGGCCAAAGGGTGGGGAGAGCATCATCAAACCACCATATATGGGTATAAAGGGCCAAAGGGTGGGGAGAGCATCATCAAACCACCATATATGGGTATATAGGGCCAAAGGGTGGGGAGAGCATCATCAAACCACCATATATGGGTATATAGGGCCAAAGGGTGGGGAGAGCATCATCAAACCACCATATATGGGTATATAGGGCCAAAGGGTGGGGAGAGCATCATCAAACCACCATATATGGGTATAAAGGGCCAAAGGGTGGGGAGAGCATCATCAAACCACCATATATGGGTATAAAGGGCCAAAGGGTGGGGAGAGCATCATCAAACCACCATATATGGGTATATAGGGCCAAAGGGTGGGGAGAGCATCATCAAACCACCATATATGGGTATATAGGGCCAAAAAGTGGGAGAGAATCATCAAACCACCATATATGGGTATAAAGGGCCAAAGGGTGGGGAGAGCATCATCAAACCACCATATATGGGTATAAAGGGCCAAAGGGTGGGGAGAGCATCATCAAACCACCATATATGGGTATATAGGGCCAAAGGGTGGGGAGAGCATCATCAAACCACCATATATGGGTATAGGGCCAAAGGGTGGGGAGAGCATCATCAAACCACCATATATGGGTATATAGGGCCAAAGGGTGGGGAGAGCATCATCAAACCACCATATATGGGTATAAAGGGCCAAAGGGTGGGGAGAGCATCATCAAACCACCATATATGGGTATATAGGGCCAAAGGGTGGGGAGAGCATCATCAAACCACCATATATGGGTATATAGGGCCAAAGGGTGGGGAGAGCATCATCAAACCACCATATATGGGTATAAAGGGCCAAAGGGTGGGGAGAGCATCATCAAACCACCATATATGGGTATATAGGGCCAAAGGGTGGGAAGCATCATCAAACCACCATATATGGGTATATAGGGCCAAAGGGTGGGGAGAGCATCATCAAACCACCATATATGGGTATATAGGGCCAAAGGGTGGGGAGAGCATCATCAAACCACCATATATGGGTATAAAGGGCCAAAGGGTGGGGAGAGCATCATCAAACCACCATATATGGGTATAAAGGGCCAAAGGGTGGGGAGAGCATCATCAAACCACCATATATGGGTATATAGGGCCAAAGGGTGGGGAGAGCATCATCAAACCACCATATATGGGTATATAGGGCCAAAAGAGGGGAGAGCATCATCAAACCACCATATATGGGTATAAAGGGCCAAAGGGTGGGGAGAGCATCATCAAACCACCATATATGGGTATATAGGGCCAAAGGGTGGGGAGAGCATCATCAAACCACCATATATGGGTATATAGGGCCAAAGGGTGGGGAGAGCATCATCAAACCACCATATATGGGTATAAAGGGCCAAAGGGTGGGGAGAGCATCATCAAACCACCATATATGGGTATATAGGGCCAAAGGGTGGGGAGAGCATCATCAAACCACCATATATGGGTATATAGGGCCAAAGGGTGGGGAGAGCATCATCAAACCACCATATATGGGTATATAGGGCCAAAGGGTGGGGAGAGCATCATCAAACCACCATATATGGGTATAAAGGGCCAAAGGGTGGGGAGAGCATCATCAAACCACCATATATGGGTATAAAGGGCCAAAGGGTGGGGAGAGCATCATCAAACCACCATATATGGGTATATAGGGCCAAAGGGTGGGGAGAGCATCATCAAACCACCATATATGGGTATAAAGGGCCAAAGGGTGGGGAGAGCATCATCAAACCACCATATATGGGTATATAGGGCCAAAGGGTGGGGAGAGCATCATCAAACCACCATATATGGGTATAAAGGGCCAAAGGGTGGGGAGAGCATCATCAAACCACCATATATGGGTATATAGGGCCAAAGGGTGGGAGAGCATCATCAAACCACCATATATGGGTATATACGGGAAAGGGGTTGGAGAGAATCATCAAACCACCATATATGGGTATATAGGGCCAAAGGGTGGGGAGAGCATCATCAAACCACCATATATGGGTATAAAGGGCCAAAGGGTGGGGAGAGCATCATCAAACCACCATATATGGGTATATAGGGCCAAAGGGTGGGGAGAGCATCATCAAACCACCATATATGGGTATATAGGGCCAAAGGGTGGGGAGAGCATCATCAAACCACCATATATGGGTATATAGGGCCAAAGGGTGGGAGAGCATCATCAAACCACCATATATGGGTATATAGGGCCAAAGGGTGGGGAGAGCATCATCAAACCACCATATATGGGTATAAAGGGCCAAAGGGTGGGGAGAGCATCATCAAACCACCATATATGGGTATAAAGGGCCAAAGGGTGGGGAGAGCATCATCAAACCACCATATATGGGTATATAGGGCCAAAGGGTGGGGAGAGCATCATCAAACCACCATATATGGGTATATAGGGCCAAAGGGTGGGGAGACCATCATCAAACCACCATATATGGGTATATAGGGCCAAAGGGTGGGGAGCATCATCAAACCACCATATATGGGTATATAGGGCCAAAGTGTGGGAGAGCATCATCAAACCACCATATATGGGTATATAGGGCCAAAGTGTGGGAGAGCATCATCAAACCACCATATATGGGTATATAGGGCCAAAGGGTGGGGAGAGCATCATCAAACCACCATATATGGGTATATAGGGCCAAAGGGTGGGAGAGCATCATCAAACCACCATATATGGGTATAGGGCAAAGGGTGGGGAGAGCATCATCAAACCACCATATATGGGCATATAGGGCCAAAGGGTGGGGAGAGCATCATCAAACCACCATATATGGGCATATAGGGCCAAAGGGTGGGGAGAGCATCATCAAACCACCATATATGGGTATAGGGCCAAAGGGTGGGGAGAGCATCATCAAACCACCATATATGGGTATATAGGGCCAAAGGGTGGGGAGAGCATCATCAAACCACCATATATGGGTATAAAGGGCCAAAGGGTGGGGAGAGCATCATCAAACCACCATATATGGGTATATAGGGCCAAAGGGTGGGGAGAGCATCATCAAACCACCATATATGGGTATATAGGGCCAAAGGGTGGGGAGAGCATCATCAAACCACCATATATGGGTATATAGGGCCAAAGGGTGGGGAGAGCATCATCAAACCACCATATATGGGTATATAGGGCCAAAGGGTGGGGAGAGCATCATCAAACCACCATATATGGGTATAAAGGGCCAAAGGGTGGGGAGAGCATCATCAAACCACCATATATGGGTATATAGGGCCAAAGGGTGGGGAGAGCATCATCAAACCACCATATATGGGTATATAGGGCCAAAGGGTGGGGAGAGCATCATCAAACCACCATATATGGGTATATAGGGCCAAAGGGTGGGGAGAGCATCATCAAACCACCATATATGGGTATAAAGGGCCAAAGGGTGGGGAGAGCATCATCAAACCACCATATATGGGTATATAGGGCCAAAGGGTGGGGAGAGCATCATCAAACCACCATATATGGGTATATAGGGCCAAAGGGTGGGGAGAGCATCATCAAACCACCATATATGGGTATATAGGGACAAACGGTGGGGAGAATCATCAAACCACCATATATGGGTATAAAGGGCCAAAGGGTGGGGAGAGCATCATCAAACCACCATATATGGGTATATAGGGCCAAAGGGTGGGGAGAGCATCATCAAACCACCATATATGGGTATATAGGGCCAAAGGGTGGGGAGAGCATCATCAAACCACCATATATGGGTATATAGGGCCAAAGGGTGGGGAGAGCATCATCAAACCACCATATATGGGTATAAAGGGCCAAAGGGTGGGGAGAGCATCATCAAACCACCATATATGGGTATATAGGGCCAAAGGGTGGGGAGAGCATCATCAAACCACCATATATGGGTATATAGGGCCAAAGGGTGGGGAGAGCATCATCAAACCACCATATATGGGTATAAAGGGCCAAAGGGTGGGGAGAGCATCATCAAACCACCATATATGGGTATATAGGGCCAAAGGGTGGGGAGAGCATCATCAAACCACCATATATGGGTATATAGGGCCAAAGGGTGGGGAGAGCATCATCAAACCACCATATATGGGTATATAGGGCCAAAGGGTGGGGAGAGCATCATCAAACCACCATATATGGGTATAAAGGGCCAAAGGGTGGGGAGAGCATCATCAAACCACCATATATGGGTATATAGGGCCAAAGGGTGGGGAGAGCATCATCAAACCACCATATATGGGTATATAGGGCCAAAGGGTGGGGAGAGCATCATCAAACCACCATATATGGGTATAAAGGGCCAAAGGGTGGGGAGAGCATCATCAAACCACCATATATGGGTATAAAGGGCCAAAGGGTGGGGAGAGCATCATCAAACCACCATATATGGGTATATAGGGCCAAAGGGTGGGGAGAGCATCATCAAACCACCATATATGGGTATAGGGCCAAAGGGTGGGGAGAGCATCATCAAACCACCATATATGGGTATATAGGGCCAAAGGGTGGGGAGAGCATCATCAAACCACCATATATGGGTATAAAGGGCCAAAGGGTGGGGAGAGCATCATCAAACCACCATATATGGGTATAAAGGGCCAAAGGGTGGGGAGAGCATCATCAAACCACCATATATGGGTATATAGGGCCAAAGGGTGGGGAGAGCATCATCAAACCACCATATATGGGTATAAAGGGCCAAAGGGTGGGGAGAGCATCATCAAACCACCATATATGGGTATATAGGGCAAAAGGGTGGGAGAGCAACATCAAACCACCATATATGGGTAGATAGGGACAAACGGTGGGGAGAATCATCAAACCACCATATATGGGTATAAAGGGCCAAAGGGTGGGGAGAACATCATCAAACCCCATATATGGGTATAAAGTGCCAAAGGGTGGGGAGAGCATCATCAAACCACCATATATGGGTATATAGGGCCAAAGGGTGGTCAGAGCATCATCAAACCACCATATATGCTATAAAGGGCCAAAGGGTGGGGAGAGAATCATCAAACCACCATATATGGGTATAAAGGGCCAAAGTGTG
This sequence comes from Python bivittatus, assembly GCF_059951505.1. Lineage (NCBI taxonomy): Eukaryota > Metazoa > Chordata > Lepidosauria > Squamata > Pythonidae > Python > Python bivittatus. The sequence continues at coordinate 21,110 of NW_028277064.1, forward strand.
GGGAGAGCATCATCAAACCACCATATATGGGTATATAGGGCCAAAGGGTGGGGAGAGCATCATCAAACCACCATATATGGGTATATAGGGCCAAAGGGTGGGGAGAGCATCATCAAACCACCATATATGGGTATAAAGGGCCAAAGGGTGGGGAGAGCATCATCAAACCACCATATATGGGTATATAGGGCCAAAGGGTGGGGAGAGCATCATCAAACCACCATATATGGGTATAGGGCCAAAGGGTGGGGAGAGCATCATCAAACCACCATATATAGGTATATAGGGCCAAAGGGTCGGGAGACCATCATCAAACCACCATATAAGGGTATAAAGGGCCAAAGGGATGGGAGACCTCATCAAACCACCATATATGGGTATAAAGGGCCAAAGGGTGGGGAGAGCATCATCAAACCACCATATATGGGTATAAAGGGCCAAAGGGTGGGGAGAGCATCATCAAACCACCATATATGGGTATATAGGGCCAAAGGGTGGGGAGAGCATCATCAAACCACCATATATGGGTATATAGGGCCAAAGGGTGGGGAGAGCATCATCAAACCACCATATATGGGTATATAGGGCCAAAGGGTGGGGAGAGCATCATCAAACCACCATATATGGGTATAAAGGGCCAAAGGGTGGGGAGAGCATCATCAAACCACCATATATGGGTATATAGGGCCAAAGGGTGGGGAGAGCATCATCAAACCACCATATATGGGTATATAGGGCCAAAGGGTGGGAGAGCATCATCAAACCACCATATATGGGTATATAGGGCCAAAGGGTGGGGAGAGCATCATCAAACCACCATATATGGGTATAAAGGGCCAAAGGGTGGGGAGAGCATCATCAAACCACCATATATGGGTATATAGGGCCAAAGGGTGGGGAGAGCATCATCAAACCACCATATATGGGTATAAAGGGCCAAAGGGTGGGGAGAGCATCATCAAACCACCATATATGGGTATATAGGGCCAAAGGGTGGGGAGAGCATCATCAAACCACCATATATGGGTATATAGGGCCAAAGGGTGGGGAGAGCATCATCAAACCACCATATATGGGTATATAGGGCCAAAGGGTGGGGAGAGCATCATCAAACCACCATATATGGGTATAAAGGGCCAAAGGGTGGGGAGAGCATCATCAAACCACCATATATGGGTATATAGGGCCAAAGGGTGGGGAGAGCATCATCAAACCACCATATATGGGTATAAAGGGCCAAAGGGTGGGGAGAGCATCATCAAACCACCATATATGGGTATATAGGGCCAAAGGGTGGGGAGACCATCATCAAACCACCATATATGGGTATATAGGGCCAAAGGGTGGGGAGAGCATCATCAAACCACCATATATGGGTATAAAGGGCCAAAGGGTGGGGAGAGCATCATCAAACCACCATATATGGGTATAAAGGGCCAAAGGGTGGGGAGAGCATCATCAAACCACCATATATGGGTATATAGGGCCAAAGGGTGGGGAGAGCATCATCAAACCACCATATATGGGTATATAGGGCCAAAGGGTGGGGAGAGCATCATCAAACCACCATATATGGGTATAAAGGGCCAAAGGGTGGGGAGAGCATCATCAAACCACCATATATGGGTATATAGGGCCAAAGGGTGGGGAGAGCATCATCAAACCACCATATATGGGTATATAGGGCCAAAGGGTGGGGAGAGCATCATCAAACCACCATATATGGGTATATAGGGCCAAAGGGTGGGGAGAGCATCATCAAACCACCATATATGGGTATATAGGGCCAAAGGGTGGGGAGAGCATCATCAAACCACCATATATGGGTATAAAGGGCCAAAGGGTGGGGAGAGCATCATCAAACCACCATATATGGGTATAAAGGGCCAAAGGGTGGGGAGAGCATCATCAAACCACCATATATGGGTATATAGGGCCAAAGGGTGGGGAGAGCATCATCAAACCACCATATATGGGTATAAAGGGCCAAAGGGTGGGGAGAGCATCATCAAACCACCATATATGGGTATATAGGGCCAAAGGGTGGGGAGAGCATCATCAAACCACCATATATGGGTATATAGGGCCAAAGGGTGGGGAGAGCATCATCAAACCACCATATATGGGTATAAAGGGCCAAAGGGTGGGGAGAGCATCATCAAACCACCATATATGGGTATAAAGGGCCAAAGGGTGGGGAGAGCATCATCAAACCACCATATATGGGTATATAGGGCCAAAGGGTGGGGAGAGCATCATCAAACCACCATATATGGGTATATAGGGCCAAAGGGTGGGGAGAGCATCATCAAACCACCATATATGGGTATATAGGGCCAAAGGGTGGGGAGAGCATCATCAAACCACCATATATGGGTATATAGGGCCAAAGGGTGGGGAGAGCATCATCAAACCACCATATATGGGTATATAGGGCCAAAGGGTGGGGAGAGCATCATCAAACCACCATATATGGGTATATAGGGCCAAAGGGTGGGGAGAGCATCATCAAACCACCATATATGGGTATAAAGGGCCAAAGGGTGGGGAGAGCATCATCAAACCACCATATATGGGTATAAAGGGCCAAAGGGTGGGGAGAGCATCATCAAACCACCATATATGGGTATATAGGGCCAAAGGGTGGGGAGAGCATCATCAAACCACCATATATGGGTATATAGGGCCAAAGGGTGGGGAGAGAATCATCAAACCACCATATATGGGTATAAAGGGCCAAAGGGTGGGGAGAGCATCATCAAACCACCATATATGGGTATAAAGGGCCAAAGGGTGGGGAGAGCATCATCAAACCACCATATATGGGTATATAGGGCCAAAGGGTGGGGAGAGCATCATCAAACCACCATATATGGGTATAAAGGGCCAAAGGGTGGGGAGAGCATCATCAAACCACCATATATGGGTATATAGGGCCAAAGGGTGGGGAGAGCATCATCAAACCACCATATATGGGTATATAGGGCCAAAGGGTGGGGAGAGCATCATCAAACCACCATATATGGGTATATAGGGCCAAAGGGTGGGGAGAGCATCATCAAACCACCATATATGGGTATATAGGGCCAAAGGGAGGATAGCATCATCAAACCACCATATATGGGTATAAAGGGCCAAAGTGTGGGGAGAGCATCATCAAACCACCATATATGGGTATATAGGGCCAAAGGGTGGGGAGAGCATCATCAAACCACCATATATGGGTATATAGGGCCAAAGGGTGGGGAGAGCATCATCAAACCACCATATATGGGTATAAAGGGCCAAAGGGTGGGGAGAGCATCATCAAACCACCATATATGGGTATATAGGGCCAAAGGGTGGGGAGAGCATCATCAAACCACCATATATGGGTATATAGGGCCAAAGGGTGGGGAGAGCATCATCAAACCACCATATATGGGTATATAGGGCCAAAGGGTGGGGAGAGAATCATCAAACCACCATATATGGGTATAAAGGGCCAAAGGGTGGGGAGAGCATCATCAAACCACCATATATGGGTATATAGGGCCAAAGGGTGGGGAGAGCATCATCAAACCACCATATATGGGTATATAGGGCCAAAGGGTGGGGAGAGCATCATCAAACCACCATATATGGGTATAAAGGGCCAAAGGGTGGGGAGAGCATCATCAAACCACCATATATGGGTATATAGGGCCAAAGGGTGGGGAGAGCATCATCAAACCACCATATATGGGTATAAAGGGCCAAAGGGTGGGGAGAGCATCATCAAACCACCATATATGGGTATATAGGGCCAAAGGGTGGGGAGAGCATCATCAAACCACCATATATGGGTATATAGGGCCAAAGGGTGGGGAGAGCATCATCAAACCACCATATATGGGTATAAAGGGCCAAAGGGTGGGGAGAGCATCATCAAACCACCATATATGGGTATATAGGGCCAAAGGGTGGGGAGAGCATCATCAAACCACCATATATGGGTATATAGGGCCAAAGGGTGGGGAGAGCATCATCAAACCACCATATATGGTTATATAGGGCCAAAGGGTGGGGAGACATCATCAAACCACCATATATGGGTATATAGGGCCAAAGGGTGGGGAGACCATCATCAAACCACCATATATGGGTATATAGGGCCAAAGGGTGGGGAGAGCATCATCAAACCACCATATATGGGTATATAGGGCCAAAGGGTGGGGAGAGCATCATCAAACCACCATATATGGGTATATAGGGCCAAAGGGTGGGGAGAGCATCATCAAACCACCATATATGGGTAGATAGGGACAAACGGTGGGGAGAATCATCAAACCACCATATATGGGTATAAAGGGCCAAAGGGTGGGGAGAGCATCATCAAACCACCATATATGGGTATAAAGGGCCAAAGGGTGGGGAGAGCATCATCAAACCACCATATATGGGTATATAGGGCCAAAGGGTGGGGAGAGCATCATCAAACCACCATATATGGGTATATAGGGCCGAAGGGTGGGGAGACCATCATCAAACCACCATATAAGGGTACATAGGGGCAAACGGGGAGAATCATCAAACCACCATATATGGGTATAAAGGGCCAAAGGGTGGGGAGAGCATCATCAAACCACCATATATGGGTATAAAGGGCCAAAGGGTGGGGAGAGCATCATCAAACCACCATATATGGGTATATAGGGCCAAAGGGTGGGGAGAGCATCATCAAACCACCATATATGGGTAGATCGGGTCAAAGGGTGGGGAGAGAATCATCAAACCACCATATATGGGTATAAAGGGCCAAAGGGTGGGGAGAGCATCATCAAACCACCATATATGGGTATAAAGGGCCAAAGGGTGGGGAGAGCATCATCAAACCACCATATATGGGTATATAGGGCCAAAGGGTGGTCAGAGCATCATCAAACCACCATATATGCTGTAAAGGGCCAAAGGGTGGGGGGAGCACCAATAAACCACCATATATGGGTATATAGGGCCGTAGGGTGGGTAGACCATCATCAAACCACCATATATGGGTAGATAGGGACAAACGGTGGGGAGAATCATCAAACCACCATATATGGGTATAAAGGGCCAAAGGGTGGGGAGAGCATCATCAAACCACCATATATGGGTATAAAGGGCCAAAGGGTGGGGAGAGCATCATCAAACCACCATATATGGGTATATAGGGCCAAAGGGTGGGGAGAGCATCATCAAACCACCATATATGGGCATATAGGGCCAAAGGGTGGGGAGAGCATCATCAAACCACCATATATGGGTATATAGGGCCAAAGGGTGGGGAGAGCATCATCAAACCACCATATATGGGTATATAGGGCCAAAGGGTGGGGAGAGCATCATCAAACCACCATATATGGGTATATAGGGCCAAAGGATGGGGAGAGCATCATCAAACCACCATATATGGGTATATAGGGCCAAAGGGTGGGGAGAGCATCATCAAACCACCATATATGGGTATAAAGGGCCAAAGGGTGGGGAGAGCATCATCAAACCACCATATATGGGTATATAGGGCCAAAGGGTGGGGAGAGCATCATCAAACCACCATATATGGGTATATAGGGCCAAAGGGTGGGGAGAGCATCATCAAACCACCATATATGGGTATATAGGGCCAAAGGGTGGGGAGAGCATCATCAAACCACCATATATGGGTATATAGGGCCAAAGGGTGGGGAGAGCATCATCAAACCACCATATATGGGTATATAGGGCCAAAGGGTGGGGAGAGCATCATCAAACCACCATATATGGGTATAAAGGGCCAAAGGGTGGGGAGAGCATCATCAAACCACCATATATGGGTATATAGGGCCAAAGGGTGGGGAGAGCATCATCAAACCACCATATATGGGTATATAGGGCCAAAGGGTGGGGAGAGCATCATCAAACCACCATATATGGGTATAAAGGGCCAAAGGGTGGGGAGAGCATCATCAAACCACCATATATGGGTATATAGGGCCAAAGGGTGGGGAGAGCATCATCAAACCACCATATATGGGTATAAAGGGCCAAAGGGTGGGGAGAGCATCATCAAACCACCATATATGGGTATATAGGGCCAAAGGGTGGGGAGAGCATCATCAAACCACCATATATGGGTATATAGGGCCAAAGGGTGGGGAGAGCATCATCAAACCACCATATATGGGTATATAGGGCCAAAGGGTGGGGAGAGCATCATCAAACCACCATATATGGGTATAAAGGGCCAAAGGGTGGGGAGAGCATCATCAAACCACCATATATGGGTATATAGGGCCAAAGGGTGGGGAGAGCATCATCAAACCACCATATATGGGTATATAGGGCCAAAGGGTGGGGAGAGCATCATCAAACCACCATATATGGGTATAAAGGGCCAAAGGGTGGGGAGAGCATCATCAAACCACCATATATGGGTATATAGGGCCAAAGGGTGGGGAGAGCATCATCAAACCACCATATATGGGTATAAAGGGCCAAAGGGTGGGGAGAGCATCATCAAACCACCATATATGGGTATATAGGGCCAAAGGGTGGGGAGAGCATCATCAAACCACCATATATGGGTATATAGGGCCAAAAGAGGGGAGAGCATCATCAAACCACCATATATGGGTATAAAGGGCCAAAGGGTGGGGAGAGCATCATCAAACCACCATATATGGGTATATAGGGCCAAAGGGTGGGGAGAGCATCATCAAACCACCATATATGGGTATATAGGGCCAAAGGGTGGGGAGAGCATCATCAAACCACCATATATGGGTATATAGGGCCAAAGGGTGGGGAGAGCATCATCAAACCACCATATATGGGTATAAAGGGCCAAAGGGTGGGGAGAGCATCATCAAACCACCATATATGGGTATATAGGGCCAAAGGGTGGGGAGAGCATCATCAAACCACCATATATGGGTATATAGGGCCAAAGGGTGGGGAGAGCATCATCAAACCACCATATATGGGTATATAGGGCCAAAGGGTGGGGAGAGCATCATCAAACCACCATATATGGGTATATAGGGCCATAGGGTGGGGAGAGCAACATCAAACCACCATATATGGGTATATAGGGCCAAAGGGTGGGGAGAGCATCATCAAACCACCATATATGGGTATATAGGGCCAAAGGGTGGGGAGAGCATCATCAAACCACCATATATGGGTATATAGGGCCAAAGGGTGGGGAGAGCATCATCAAACCACCATATATGGGTATAAAGGGCCAAAGGGTGGGGAGAGCATCATCAAACCACCATATATGGGTATATAGGGCCAAAGGGTGGGGAGAGCATCATCAAACCACCATATATGGGTATATAGGGCCAAAGGGTGGGGAGAGCATCATCAAACCACCATATATGGGTATATAGGGCCAAAGGGTGGGGAGAGCATCATCAAACCACCATATATGGGTATATAGGGCCAAACGGTGGGGAGAGCATCATCAAACCACCATATATGGGTATATAGGGCCAAAGGGTGGGGAGAGCATCATCAAACCACCATATATGGGTATAAAGGGCCAAAGGGTGGGGAGAGCATCATCAAACCACCATATATGGGTATATAGGGCCAAAGGGTGGGGAGAGCATCATCAAACCACCATATATGGGTATATAGGGCCAAAGGGTGGGGAGAGCATCATCAAACCACCATATATGGGTATATAGGGCGAAAGGGTGGGGAGAGCATCATCAAACCACCATATATGGGTATATAGGGCCAAAGGGTGGGGAGAGCATCATCAAACCACCATATATGGGTATATAGGGCCAAAGGGTGGGGAGAGCATCATCAAACCACCATATATGGGTATATAGGGCCAAAGGGTGGGGAGAGCATCATCAAACCACCATATATGGGTATATAGGGCCAAAGGGTGGGGAGAGCATCATCAAACCACCATATATGGGTATATAGGGCCAAAGGGTGGGGAGAGCATCATCAAACCACCATATATGGGTATATAGGGCCAAAGGGTGGGGAGAGCATCATCAAACCACCATATATGGGTATATAGGGCCAAAGGGTGGTGAGAGCATCATCAAACCACCATATATGGGTATATAGGGCCAAAGGGTGGGGAGAGCATCATCAAACCACCATATATGGGTATAAAGGGCCAAAGGGTGGGGAGAGCATCATCAAACCACCATATATGGGTATATAGGGCCAAAGGGTGGGGAGAGCATCATCAAACCACCATATATGGGTATATAGGGCCAAAGGGTGGGGAGAGGATCATCAAACCACCATATATGGGTATATAGGGCCAAAGGGTGGGGAGAGCATCATCAAACCACCATATATGGGTATATAGGGCCAAAGGGTGGGGAGAGCATCATCAAACCACCATATATGGGTATAAAGGGCCAAAGGGTGGGGAGAGCATCATCAAACCACCATATATGGGTATATAGGGCCAAAGGGTGGGGAGAGCATCATCAAACCACCATATATGGGTATATAGGGCCAAAGGGTGGGGAGAGCATCATCAAACCACCATATATGGGTATATAGGGCCAAAGGGTGGGGAGAGCATCATCAAACCACCATATATGGGTATATAGGGCCAAAGGGTGGGGAGAGCATCATCAAACCACCATATATGGGTATATAGGGCCAAAGGGTGGGGAGAGCATCATCAAACCACCATATATGGGTATAAAGGGCCAAAGGGTGGGGAGAGCATCATCAAACCACCATATATGGGTATATAGGGCCAAAGGGTGGGGAGAGCATCATCAAACCACCATATATGGGTATATAGGGCCGAAGGGTGGGGAGAGCATCATCAAACCACCATATATGGGTATATAGGGCCAAAGGGTGGGGAGAGCATCATCAAACCACCATATATGGGTATATAGGGCCAAAGGGTGGGGAGAGCATCATCAAACCACCATATATGGGTATATAGGGCCAAAGGGTGGGGAGAGCATCATCAAACCACCATATATGGGTATATAGGGCCAAAGGGTGGGGAGAGCATCATCAAACCACCATATATGGGTATATAGGGCCAAAGGGTGGGGAGAGCATCATCAAACCACCATATATGGGTATATAGGGCCAAAGGGTGGGGAGAGCATCATCAAACCACCATATATGGGTATATAGGGCCAAAGGGTGGGGAGAGCATCATCAAACCACCATATATGGGTATAAAGGGCCAAAGGGTGGGGAGAGCATCATCAAACCACCATATATGGGTATATAGGGCCAAAGGGTGGGGAGAGCATCATCAAACCACCATATATGGGTATATAGGGCCAAAGAGTGGGGAGAGCATCATCAAACCACCATATATGGGTATATAGGTCCAAAGGGTGGGGAGAGCATCATCAAACCACCATATATGGGTATATAGGGCCAAAGGGTGGGGAGAGCATCATCAAACCACCATATATGGGTATATAGGGCCAAAGGGTGGGGAGAGCATCATCAAACCACCATATATGGGTATATAGGGCCAAAGGGTGGGGAGAGCATCATCAAACCACCATATATGGGTATATAGGGCCAAAGGGTGGGGAGAGCATCATCAAACCACCATATATGGGTATATAGGGTCAAAGGGTGGGGAGAGCATCATCAAACCACCATATATGCGTATATAGGGCCAAAGGGTGGGGAGAGCATCATCAAACCACCATATATGGGTATATAGGGCCAAAGGGTGGGGAGAGCATCATCAAACCACCATATATGGGTATAAAGGGCCAAAGGGTGGGGAGAGCATCATCAAACCACCATATATGGGTATATAGGGCCAAAGGGTGGGGAGAGCATCATCAAACCACCATATATGGGTATATAGGGCCAAAGGGTGGGGAGAGCATCATCAAACCACCATATATGGGTATACAGGGCCAATGGGTGGGGAGAGCATCATCAAACCACCATATATGGGTATATAGGGCCAAAGGGTGGGGAGAGCATCATCAAACCACCATATATGGGTAGATAGGGCCAAAGGGTGGGGAGAGCATCATCAAACCACCATATATGGGTATATAGGGCCAAAGGGTGGGGAGAGCATCATCAAACCACCATATATGGGTATATAGGGCCAAAGGGTGGGGAGAGCATCATCAAACCACCATATATGGGTATATAGGGCCAAAGGGTGGGGAGAGCATCATCAAACCACCATATATGGGTATATAGGGCCAAAGGGTGGGGAGAGCATCATCAAACCACCATATATGGGTATATAGGGCCAAAGGGTGGGGAGAGCATCATCAAACCACCATATATGGGTATATAGGGCCAAAGGGTGGGGAGAGCATCATCAAACCACCATATATGGGTATATAGGGCCAAAGGGTGGGGAGAGCATCATCAAAGCACCATATATGGGTATATAGGGCCAAGGTGTGGAGAGCATCATCAAACCACCATATATGGGTATATAGGGCCAAAGGGTGGGGAGAGCATCATCAAACCACCATATATGGGTATATAGGGCCAAAGGGTGGGGAGAGCATCATCAAACCACCATATATGGGTATATAGGGCCAAAGGGTGGGGAGAGCATCATCAAACCACCATATATTGGCATATAGGGCCAAAGGGTGGGGAGAGCATCATCAAACCACCATATATGGGTATATAGGGCCAAAGGGTGGGGAGAGCATCATCAAACCACCATATATGGGTATAAAGGGCCAAAGGGTGGGGAGAGCATCATCAAACCACCATATATGGGTATATAGGGCCAAAGGGTGGGGAGAGCATCATCAAACCACCATATATGGGTATATAGGGCCAAAGGGTGGGGAGAGCATCATCAAACCACCATATATGGGTATAAAGGGCCAAAGGGTGGGGAGAGCATCATCAAACCACCATATATGGGTATATAGGGCCAAAGGGTGGGGAGAGCATCATCAAACCACCATATATGGGTATATAGGGCCAAAGGGTGGGGAGAGCATCATCAAACCACCATATATGGGTATATAGGGCCAAAGGGTGGGGAGAGCATCATCAAACCACCATATATGGGTATATAGGGCCAAAGGGTGGGGAGAGCATCATCAAACCACCATATATGGGTATGTAGGGCCAAAGGGTGGGGAGAGCATCATCAAACCACCATATATGGGTATATAGGGCCAAAGGGTGGGGAGAGCATCATCAAACCACCATATATGGGTATATAGGGCCAAAGGGTGGGGAGAGCATCATCAAACCACCATATATGGGTATATAGGGCCAAAGGGTGGGGAGAGCATCATCAAACCACCATATATGGGTATATAGGGCCAAAGGGTGGGGAGAGCATCATCAAACCACCATATATGGGTATAAAGGGCCAAAGGGTGGGGAGAGCATCATCAAACCACCATATATGGGTATATAGGGCCAAAGGGTGGGGAGAGCATCATCAAACCACCATATATGGGTATATAGGGCCAAAGGGTGGGGAGAGCATCATCAAACCACCATATATGGGTATAAAGGGCCAAAGGGTGGGGAGAGCATCATCAAACCACCATATATGGGTATATAGGGCCAAAGGGTGGGGAGAGCATCATCAAACCACCATATACGGGTATATAGGGCCAAAGGGTTGGGAGAGCATCATCAAACCACCATATATGGGTATAAAGGGCCAAAGGGTGGGGAGAGCATCATCAAACCACCATATATGGGTATATAGGGCCAAAGGGTGGGGAGAGCATCATCAAACCACCATATATGGGTATATAGGGCCAAAGGGTGGGGAGAGCATCATCAAACCACCATATATGGGTATATAGGGCCAAAGGGTGGGGAGAGCATCATCAAACCACCATATATCGGTATATATGGCCAATGGGTGGGGAGAGCATCATCAAACCACCATATATGGGTATATAGGGCCAAAGGGTGGGGAGAGCATCATCAAACCACCATATATGGGTATATAGGGCCAAAGGGTGGGGAGAGCATCATCAAACCACCATATATGGGTATATAGGGCCAAAGGGTGGGGAGAGCATCATCAAACCACCATATATGGGTATATAGGGCCAAAGGGTGGGTAGAGCATCATCAAACCACCATATATGGGTATATAGGGCCAAAGGGTGGGGAGAGCATCATCAAACCACCATATATGGGTATATAGGGCCAAAGGGTGGGGAGAGCATCATCAAACCACCATATATGGGTATATAGGGCCAAAGGGTGGGGAGAGCATCATCAAACCACCATATATGGGTATATAGGGCCAAGGGGTGGGGAGAGCATCATCAAACCACCATATATGGGTATATAGGGCCAAAGGGTGGGGAGAGCATCATCAAACCACCATATATGGGTATATAGGGCCAAAGGGTGGGGAGAGCATCATCAAACCACCATATATGGGTATATAGGGCCAAAGGGTGGGGAGAGCATCATCAAACCACCATATATGGGTATATAGGGCCAAAGGGTGGGGAGAGCATCATCAAACCACCATATATGGGTATATAGGGCCAATGGTTGGGGAGAGCATCATCAAACCACCATATATGGGTATATAGGGCCAAAGGGTGGGGACAGCATCATCAAACCACCATATATGGGTATATAGGGCCAAAGGGTGGGGAGAGCATCATCAAACCACCATATATGGGTATATAGGGCCAAAGGGTGGGGAGAGCATCATCAAACCACCATATATGGGTATATAGGGCCAAAGGGTGGGGAGAGCATCATCAAACCACCATATATGGGTATATAGGGCCAAAGGGTGGGGAGAGCATCATCAAACCACCATATATGGGTATAAAGGGCCAAAGGGTGGGGAGAGCATCATCAAACCACCATATATGGGTATATAGGGCCAAAGGGTGGGGAGAGCATCATCAAACCACCATATATGGGTATATAGGGCCAAAGGGTGGGGAGAGCATCATCAAACCACCATATATGGGTATATAGGGCCAAAGGGTGGAGAGCATCATCAAACCACCATATATGGGTATATAGGGCCAAAGGGTGGGGAGAGCATCATCAAACCACCATATATGGGTATATAGGGCCAAAGGGTGGGGAGAGCATCATCAAACCACCATATATGGGTATATAGGGCCAAAGGGTGGGGAGAGCATCATCAAACCACCATATATGGGTATATAGGGCCAAAGGGTGGGGAGAGCATCATCAAACCACCATATATGGGTATATAGGGCCAAAGGGTGGGGAAAGCATCATCAAACCACCATATATGGGTATATAGGGCCAAAGGTTGGGGAGAGCATCATCAAACCACCATAGATGGGTATATAGGGCCAAAGGGTGGGGAGAGCATCATCAAACCACCATATATGGGTATATAGGGCCAGAGGGTGGGGAGAGCATCATCAAACCACCATATATGGGTATATAGGGCCAAAGGGTGGGGAGAGCATCATCAAACCACCATATATGGGTATATAGGGCCAAAGGGTGGGGAGAGCATCATCAAACCACCATATATGGGTATATAGGGCCAAAGGGTGGGGAGAGCATCATCAAACCACCATATATGGGTATATAGGGCCAAAGGGTGGGGAGAGCATCATCAAACCACCATATATGGGTATATAGGGCCAAAGGGTGGGGAGAGCATCATCAAACCACCATATATGGGTATATAGGGCCAAAGGGTGGGGAGAGCATCATCAAACCACCATATATGGGTATATAGGGCCAAAGGGTGGGGAGAGCATCATCAAACCACCATATATGGGTATATAGGGCCAAAGGGTGGGGAGAGCATCATCAAACCACCATATATGGGTATATAGGGCCAAAGGGTGGGGAGAGCATCATCAAACCACCATATATGGGTATAAAGGGCCAAAGGGTGGGGAGACATCATCAAACCACCATATATGGGTATATAGGGCCAAAGGGTGGGGAGAGCATCATCAAACCACCATATATGGGTATATAGGGCCAAAGGGTGGGGAGAGCATCATCAAACCACCATATATGGGTATATAGGGCCAAAGGGTGGGGAGAGCATCATCAAACCACCATATATGGGTATATAGGGCCAAAGGGTGGGGAGAGCATCATCAAACCACCATATATGGGTATATAGGGCCAAAGGGTGGGGAGAGCATCATCAAACCACCATATATGGGTATATAGGGCCAAAGGGTGGGGAGAGCATCATCAAACCACCATATATGGGTATATAGGGCCAAAGGGTGGGAGAGCAACATCAAACCACCATATATGGGTAGATAGGGCCAAAGGGTGGGGAGAGCATCATCAAACCACCATATATGGGTATATAGGGCCAAAGGGTGGGGAGAGCATCATCAAACCACCATATATGGGTATATAGGGCCAAAGGGTGGGGAGAGCATCATCAAACCACCATATATGGGTATATAGGGCCAAAGGGTGGGGAGAGCATCATCAAACCACCATATATGGGTATATAGGGCCAAAGGGTGGGGAGAGCATCATCAAACCACCATATATGGGTATATAGGGCCAAAGGGTGGGGAGAGCATCATCAAACCACCATATATGGGTATATAGGGCCAAAGGGTGGGGAGAGCATCATCAAACCACCATATATGGGTATATAGGGCCAAAGGGTGGGGAGAGCATCATCAAACCACCATATATGGGTATATAGGGCCAAAGGGTGGGGAGAGCATCATCAAACCACCATATAGGGTTATAAAGGGCCAAAGGGTGGGGAGACCATCATCAAACCACCATATATGGGTATATAGGGCCAAAGGGTGGGGAGAGCATCATCAAACCACCATATATGGGTATATAGGGCCAAAGGGTGGGGAGAGCATCATCAAACCACCATATATGGGTATATAGGGCCAAAGGGTGGGGAGAGCATCATCAAACCACCATATATGGGTATATAGGGCCAAAGGGTGGGGAGAGCATCATTAAACCACCATATATGGGTATATAGGGCCAAAGGGTGGGGAGAGCATCATCAAACCACCATATATGGGTATATAGGGCCAAAGGGTGGGGAGAGCATCATCAAACCACCATATATGGGTATATAGGGCCAAAGGGTGGGGAGAGCATCATCAAACCACCATATATGGGTATATAGGGCCAAAGGTGGGGAGAGCATCATCAAACCACCATATATGGGTATATAGGGCCAAAGGGTGGGGAGAGCATCATCAAACCACCATATATGGGTATATAGGGCCAAAGGGGGGGGAGAGCATCATCAAACCACCATATATGGGTATATAGGGCCAAAGGGTGGGGAGAGCATCATCAAACCACCATATATGGGTATATAGGGCCAAAGGGTGGGGAGAGCATCATCAAACCACCATATATGGGTATATAGGGCCAAAGGGTGGGGAGAGCATAATCAAACCACCATATATAGGTATATAGGGACAAAGGGTGGGGAGAGCATCATCAAACCACCATATATGGGTATATAGGGCCAAAGGGTGGGGAGAGCATCATCAAACCACCATATATGGGTATATAGGGCCAAAGGGTGGGGAGAGCATCATCAAACCACCATATATGGGTATATAGGGCCAAAGGGTGGGGAGACCAATATCAAACCACCATATATGGGTATATAGGGCCAAAGGGTGGGGAGAGCATCATCAAACCACCATATATGGGTATATAGGGCCAAAGGGTGGGGAGAGCATCATCAAACCACCATATATGGGTATATAGGGCCAAAGGGTGGGGAGAGCATCATCAAACCACCATATATGGGTATATAGGGCCAAAGGGTGGGGAGAGCATCATGAAACCACCATATATGGGTATATAGGGCCAAAGGGTGGGGAGAGCATCATCAAACCACCATATATGGGTATATAGGGCCAAAGGGTGGGAGAGCATCATCAAACCACCATATATGGGTATATAGGGCCAAAGGGTGGGGAGAGCATCATCAAACCACCATATATGGGTATATAGGGCCAAAGGGTGGGGAGAGCATCATCAAACCACCATATATGGGTATATAGGGCCAAAGGGTGGGGAGAGCATCATCAAACCACCATATATGGGTATATAGGGCCAAAGGGTGGGGAGAGCATCATCAAACCACCATATATGGGTATATAGGGCCAAAGGGTGGGGAGAGCATCATCAAACCACCATATATGGGTATATAGGGCCAAAGGGTGGGGAGAGCATCATCAAACCACCATATATGGGTATATAGGGCCAAAGGGTGGGGAGAGCATCATCAAACCACCATATATGGGTATATAGGGCCAAGGTGTGTGGAGAGCATCATCAAACCACCATATATGGGTATATAGGGCCAAAGGGTGGGGAGAGCATCATCAAACCACCATATATGGGTATATAGGGCCAAAGGGTGGGGAGAGCATCATCAAACCACCATATATGGGTATATAGGGCCAAAGGGTGGGGAGAGCATCATCAAACCACCATATATGGGTATATAGGGCCAAAGGGTGGGGAGAGCATCATCAAACCACCATATATGGGTATATAGGGCCAAAGGGTGGGGAGAGCATCATCAAACCACCATATATGGGTATATAGGGCCAAAGGGTGGGGAGAGCATCATCAAACCACCATATATGGGTATGTAGGGCCAAAGGGTGGGGAGAGCATGATCGAACCACCATATATGGACATATAGGGCCAAAATGTGGGGAGAGCATCATCAAGCCACCATATATCGGCATATAGGGCCAAAGGGTGGGGAGAGCATCATCAAACCACCATATATGGGTATATAGGGCCAAAGGGTGGGGAGAGCATCATCAAACCACCATATATGGGTATATAGGGCCAAAGGGTGGGGAGAGCATCATCAAACCACCATATATGGGTATATAGGGCCAAAGGGTGGGGAGAGCATCATCAAACCACCATATATGGGTATATAGGGCCAAAGGGTGGGGAGAGGATCATCAAACCACCATATATGGGTATAAAGGGCCAAGGGTTGGGGAGAGCATCATCAAACCACCATATATGGGTATATAGGGCCAAAGGGTGGGGAGACCATCATCAAACCACCATATATGGGTATATAGGGCCAAAGGGTGGGGAGAGCATCATCAAACCACCATATATGGGTATATAGGGCCAAAGGGTGGGGAGAGCATCATCAAACCACCATATATGGGTATATAGGGCCAAAGGGTGGGGAGAGCATCATCAAACCACCATATATGGGTATATAGGGCCAAAGGGTGGGGAGAGCATCATCAAACCACCATATATGGGTATATAGGGCCAAAGGGTGGGGAGAGCATCATCAAACCACCATATATGGGTATATAGGGCCAAAGGGTGGGGAGAGCATCATCAAACCACCATATATGGGTATATAGGGCCAAAGGGTGGGGAGAGCATCATCAAACCACCATATATGGGTATATAGGGCCAAAGGGTGGGGAGAGCATCATCAAACCACCATATATGGGTATATAGGGCCAAAGGGTGGGGAGAGCATCATCAAACCACCATATATGGGTATATAGGGCCAAAGGGTGGGAGAGCATCATCAAACCACCATATATGGGTATATAGGGCCAAGGTGTGTGGAGAGCATCATCAAACCACCATATATGGGTATATAGGGCCAAAGGGTGGGGAGAGCATCATCAAACCACCATATATGGGTATATAGGGCCAAAGGGTGGGGAGAGCATCATCAAACCACCATATATGGGTATATAGGGCCAAAGGGTGGGGAGAGCATCATCAAACCACCATATATGGGTATATAGGGCCAAAGGGTGGGGAGAGCATCATCAAACCACCATATATGGGTATATAGGGCCAAAGGGTGGGGAGAGCATCATCAAACCACCATATATGGGTATATAGGGCCAAAGGGTGGGGAGAGCATCATCAAACCACCATATATGGGTATATAGGGCCAAAGGGTGGGGAGAGCATCATCAAACCACCATATATGGGTATATAGGGCCAAAGGGTGGGGAGAGCATCATCAAACCACCATATATGGGTATATAGGGCCAAAGGGTGGGGAGAGCATCATCAAACCACCATATATGGGTATATAGGGCCAAAGGGTGGGGAGAGCATCATGAAACCACCATATATGGGTATATAGGGCCAAAGGGTGGGGAGAGCATCATCAAACCACCATATATGGGTATATAGGGCCAAAGGGTGGGGAGAGCATCATCAAACCACCATATATGGGAATATAGGGCCAAAGGGTGGGGAGAGCATCATCAAACCAACATATATGGGTATATAGGGCCAAAGGGTGGAAAGAGCATCATCAAACCACCATATATGGGTATATAGGGCCAAAGGGTGGGGAGAGCATCATCAAACCACCATATATGGGTATATAGGGCCAAAGGGTGGGGAGAGCATCATCAAACCACCATATATGGGTATATAGGGCCAAAGGGTGGGGAGAGCATCATCAAACCACCATATATGGGTATATAGGGCCAAAGGGTGGGGAGAGCATCATCAAACCACCATATATGGGTATATAGGGCCAAAGGGTGGGGAGAGCATCATCAAACCACCATATATGGGTATATAGGGCCAAAGGGTGGGGAGAGCATCATCAAACCACCATATATGGGTATATAGGGCCAAAGGGTGGGGAGAGCATCATCAAACCACCATATATGGGTATATAGGGCCAAAGGGTGGGGAGAGCATCATCAAACCACCATATATGGGTATATAGGGCCAAAGGGTGGGGAGAGCATCATCAAACCACCATATATGGGTATATAGGGCCAAAGGGTGGGGAGAGCATCATCAAACCACCATATATGGGTATATAGGGCCAAAGGGTGGGGAGAGCATCATCAAACCACCATATATGGGTATATAGGCCAAAGGGTGGGGAGAGCATCATCAAACCACCATATATGGGTATATAGGGCCAAAGGGTGGGGAGAGCATCATCAAACCACCATATATGGGTATATAGGGCCAAAGGGTGGGGAGAGCATCATCAAACCACCATATATGGGTATATAGGGCCAAGGTGTGTGGAGAGCATCATCAAAGCACCATATATGGGTATATAGGGCCAAAGGGTGGGGAGAGCATCATCAAAGCACCATATATGGGTATATAGGGCCAAAGGGTGGGGAGAGCATCATCAAAGCACCATATATGGGTATATAGGGCCAAAGGGTGGGGAGAGCATCATCAAACCACCATATATGGGTATATAGGGCCAAAGGGTGGGGAGAGCATCATCAAACCACCATATATGGGTATATAGGGCCAAAGGGTGGGAGAGCATCATCAAACCACCATATATGGGTATATAGGGCCAAAGGGTGGGGAGAGCATCATCAAACCACCATATATGGGTATATAGGGCCAAAGGGTGGGGAGAGCATCATCAAACCACCATATATGGGTATATAGGGCCAAAGGGTGGGGAGAGCATCATCAAACCACCATATATGGGTATATAGGGCCAAAGGGTGGGGAGAGCATCATCAAACCACCATATATGGGTATATAGGGCCAAAGGGTGGGGAGAGCATCATCAAAGCACCATATATGGGTATATAGGGCCAAAGGGTGGGGAGAGCATCATCAAACCACCATATATGGGTATATAGGGCCAAAGGGTGGGGAGAGCATCATCAAACCACCATATATGGGTATATAGGGCCAAAGGGTGGGGAGAGCATCATCAAACCACCATATATGGGTATATAGGGCCAAAGGGTGGGGAGAGCATCATCAAACCACCATATATGGGTATATAGGGCCAAAGGGTGGGGAGAGCATCATCAAACCACCATATATGGGTATATAGGGCCAAAGGGTGGGGAGAGCATCATCAAACCACCATATATGGGTATATAGGGCCAAAGGGTGGGGAGAGCATCATCAAAGCACCATATATGGGTATATAGGGCCAAAGGGTGGGGAGAGCATCATCAAACCACCATATATGGGTATATAGGGCCAAAGGGTGGGGAGAGCATCATCAAACCACCATATATGGGTATATAGGGCCAAAGGGTGGGGAGAGCATCATCAAAGCACCATATATGGGTATATAGGGCCAAAGGGTGGGGAGAGCATCATCAAACCACCATATATGGGTATATAGGGCCAAAGGGTGGGGAGAGCATCATCAAAGCACCATATATGGGTATATAGGGCCAAAGGGTGGGGAGAGCATCATCAAAGCACCATATATGGGTATATAGGGCCAAAGGGTGGGGAGAGCATCATCAAACCACCATATATGGGTATATAGGGCCAAAGGGTGGGGAGAGCATCATCAAAGCACCATATATGGGTATATAGGGCCAAAGGGTGGGGAGAGCATCATCAAAGCACCATATATGGGTATATAGGGCCAAAGGGTGGGGAGAGCATCATCAAAGCACCATATATGGGTATATAGGGCCAAAGGGTGGGGAGAGCATCATCAAACCACCATATATGGGTATATAGGGCCAAAGGTGGGGAGAGCATCATCAAACCACCATATATGGGTATATAGGGCCAAAGGGTGGGGAGAGCATCATCAAAGCACCATATATGGGTATATAGGGCCAAAGGGTGGGGAGAGCATCATCAAAGCACCATATATGGGTATATAGGGCCAAAGGGTGGGGAGAGCATCATCAAACCACCATATATGGGTATATAGGGCCAAAGGGTGGGGAGAGCATCATCAAAGCACCATATATGGGTATATAGGGCCAAGGGTGGGGAGAGCATCATCAAAGCACCATATATGGGTATACAGGGCCAAAGGGTGGGGAGAGCATCATCAAAGCACCATATATGGGTATATAGGGCCAAAGTGTGGGGAGAGCATCATCAAAGCACCATATATGGGTATATAGGGCCAAAGGTGGGGAGAGCATCATCAAAGCACCATATATGGGTATATAGGGCCAAAGGGTGGGGAGAGCATCATCAAAGCACCATATATGGGTATATAGGGCCAAAGGGTGGGGAGAGCATCATCAAAGCACCATATATGGGTATATAGGGCCAAAGTGTGGGGAGAGCATCATCAAACCACCATATATGGGTATATAGGGCCAAAGGGTGGGGAGAGCATCATCAAAGCACCATATATGGGTATATAGGGCCAAAGGGTGGGGAGAGCATCATCAAACCACCATATATGGGTATATAGGGCCAAAGGGTGGGGAGAGCATCATCAAAGCACCATATATGGGTATATAGGGCCAAAGGGTGGGGAGAGCATCATCAAACCACCATATATGGGTATATAGGGCCAAAGGGTGGGGAGAGCATCATCAAAGCACCATATATGGGTATATAGGGCCAAAGGGTGGGGAGAGCATCATCAAAGCACCATATATGGGTATATAGGGCCAAAGGGTGGGGAGAGCATCATCAAAGCACCATATATGGGTATATAGGGCCAAAGGGTGGGGAGAGCATCATCAAACCACCATATATGGGTATATAGGGCCAAAGGGTGGGGAGAGCATCATCAAAGCACCATATATGGGTATATAGGGCCAAAGGGTGGGGAGAGCATCATCAAACCACCATATATGGGTATATAGGGCCAAAGGGTGGGGAGAGCATCATCAAAGCACCATATATGGGTATATAGGGCCAAAGGGTGGGGAGAGCATCATCAAACCACCATATATGGGTATATAGGGCCAAAGGGTGGGGAGCATCATCAAACCACCATATATGGGTATATAGGGCCAAAGGGTGGGGAGAGCATCATCAAACCACCATATATGGGTATATAGGGCCAAAGGGTGGGGAGAGCATCATCAAAGCACCATATATGGGTATATAGGGCCAAAGGGTGGGGAGAGCATCATCAAACCACCATATATGGGTATATAGGGCCAAAGGGTGGGGAGAGCATCATCAAACCACCATATATGGGTATATAGGGCCAAAGGGTGGGGAGAGCATCATCAAACCACCATATATGGGTATATAGGGCCAAAGGGTGGGGAGAGCATCATCAAACCACCATATATGGGTATATAGGGCCAAAGGGTGGGAGAGCATCATCAAACCACCATATATGGGTATATAGGGCCAAAGGGTGGGGAGAGCATCATCAAACCACCATATATGGGTATATAGGGCCAAAGGGTGGGGAGAGCATCATCAAACCACCATATATGGGTATATAGGGCCAAAGGGTGGGGAGAGCATCATCAAACCACCATATATGGGTATATAGGGCCAAAGGGTGGGGAGAGCATCATCAAACCACCATATATGGGTATATAGGGCCAAGGTGTGGGGAGAGCATCATCAAACCACCATATATGGGTATATAGGGCCAAAGGGTGGGGAGAGCATCATCAAACCACCATATATGGGTATATAGGGCCAAGGTGTGGGGAGAGCATCATCAAACCACCATATATGGGTATATAGGGCCAAAGGGTGGGGAGAGCATCATCAAACCACCATATATGGGTATATAGGGCCAAGGTGTGTGGAGAGCATCATCAAACCACCATATATGGGTATATAGGGCCAAGGTGTGTGGAGAGCATCATCAAACCACCATATATGGGTATATAGGGCCAAAGGGTGGGGAGAGCATCATCAAACCACCATATATGGGTATATAGGGCCAAAGGGTGGGGAGAGCATCATCAAACCACCATATATGGGTATATAGGGCCAAAGGGTGGGGAGAGCATCATCAAACCACCATATATGGGTATATAGGGCCAAAGGGTGGGGAGAGCATCATCAAACCACCATATATGGGTATATAGGGCCAAAGGGTGGGGAGAGCATCATCAAACCACCATATATGGGTATATAGGGCCAAAGGGTGGGGAGAGCATCATCAAACCACCATATATGGGTATATAGGGCCAAAGGGTGGGGAGAGCATCATCAAACCACCATATATGGGTATATAGGGCCAAAGGGTGGGGAGAGCATCATCAAACCACCATATATGGGTATATAGGGCCAAAGGGTGGGGAGAGCATCATCAAACCACCATATATGGGTATATAGGGCCAAAGGGTGGGGAGAGCATCATCAAACCACCATATATGGGTATATAGGGCCAAAGGGTGGTGAGAGCATCATCAAACCACCATATATGGTTATATAGGGCCAAAGGAGGGGAGAGCATCATCAAACCACCATATATGGGTATATAGGGCCAAAGGAGGGGAGAGCATCATCAAACCACCATATATGGGTATATAGGGCCAAAGGGTGGGGAGAGCATCATCAAACCACCATATATGGGTATATAGGGCCAAAGGGTGGGGAGAGCATCATCAAACCACCATATATGGGTATATAGGGCCAAAGGGTGGGGAGAGCATCATCAAACCACCATATATGGGTATATAGGGCCAAAGGGTGGGAGAGCATCATCAAACCACCATATATGGGTATATAGGGCCAAAGGGTGGGGAGAGCATCATCAAAGCACCATATATGGGTATATAGGGCCAAAGGGTGGGGAGAGCATCATCAAACCACCATATATGGGTATATAGGGCCAAAGGGTGGGGAGAGCATCATCAAACCACCATATATGGGTATATAGGGCCAAAGGGTGGGGAGAGCATCATCAAACCACCATATATGGGTATATAGGGCCAAAGGGTGGGGAGAGCATCATCAAACCACCATATATGGGTATATAGGGCCAAGGTGTGGGGAGAGCATCATCAAACCACCATATATGGGTATATAGGGCCAAAGGGTGGGAGAGCATCATCAAACCACCATATATGGGTATATAGGGCCAAAGGGTGGGGAGAGCATCATCAAACCACCATATATGGGTATATAGGGCCAAAGGGTGGAGAGAGCATCATCAAACCACCATATATGGGTATATAGGGCCAAAGGGTGGGGAGAGCATCATCAAACCACCATATATGGGTATATAGGGCCAAAGGGTGGGGAGAGCATCATCAAACCACCATATATGGGTATATAGGGCCAAAGGGTGGGGAGAGCATCATCAAACCACCATATATGGGTATATAGGGCCAAAGGGTGGGGAGAGCATCATCAAACCACCATATATGGGTATATAGGGCCAAAGGGTGGGGAGAGCATCATCAAACCACCATATATGGGTATATAGGGCCAAAGGGTGGGGAGAGCATCATCAAACCACCATATATGGGTATATAGGGCCAAAGGGTGGGGAGAGCATCATCAAACCACCATATATGGGTATATAGGGCCAAGGTGTGTGGAGAGCATCATCAAACCACCATATATGGGTATATAGGGCCAAAGGGTGGGGAGAGCATCATCAAACCACCATATATGGGTATATAGGGCCAAAGGGTGGGGAGAGCATCATCAAACCACCATATATGGGTATATAGGGCCAAAGGGTGGGGAGAGCATCATCAAACCACCATATATGGGTATATAGGGCCAAAGGGTGGGGAGAGCATCATCAAACCACCATATATGGGTATATAGGGCCAAAGGGTGGGGAGAGCATCATCAAACCACCATATATGGGTATATAGGGCCAAAGGGTGGGGAGAGCATCATCAAACCACCATATATGGGTATATAGGGCCAAAGGGTGGGGAGAGCATCATCAAACCACCATATATGGGTATATAGGGCCAAAGGGTGGGGAGAGCATCATCAAACCACCATATATGGGTATATAGGGCCAAAGGGTGGGGAGAGCATCATCAAACCACCATATATGGGTATATAGGGCCAAAGGGTGGGGAGAGCATCATCAAACCACCATATATGGGTATATAGGGCCAAAAGGTGGGGAGAGCATCATCAAACCACCATATATGGGTATATAGGGCCAAAGGGTGGGGAGAGCATCATCAAACCACCATATATGGGTATATAGGGCCAAAGGGTGGGGAGAGCATCATCAAACCACCATATATGGGTATATAGGGCCAAAGGGTGGGGAGAGCATCATCAAACCACCATATATGGGTATATAGGGCCAAAGGGTGGGGAGAGCATCATCAAACCACCATATATGGGTATATAGGGCCAAAGGGTGGGGAGAGCATCATCAAACCACCATATATGGGTACATAGGGCCAAAGGGTGGGGAGAGCATCATCAAACCACCATATATGGGTATATAGGGCCAAAGGGTGGGGAGAGCATCATCAAACCACCATATATGGGTATATAGGGCCAAAGGGTGGGGAGAGCATCATCAAACCACCATATATGTGTATATAGGGCCGAAGGTTGGGGAGACCATCATCTAACCAACTTATATGGGTAGATAGTGACAAACGGTGGGGAGAAAATCATCAAACCACCATAGAAGGGTATAAAAGGCCAAAGGGTGGGGAGAGCATCATCAAACCATCATATATGGGTATATAGGGCCAAAGGGTGGGGAGACCATCATCAAACCACCATATATGGGTATATAGTGCCAAAGGATGGGGAGAGCATCATCAAACCACCATATATGGGTATAAAGGGCCAAAGGGTGTGGAGAGCATCATCAAACCACCATATATCAGTATCAAGAGACAAAGGGAGGGGAGAGCATCATCAAACCACCATATATGGGTATATAGGGAAAACGGTGGGGAGAAAATCAAGAAACCACCATATATGGGTATCAAAGGCCAAAGGGTGGGGAGAGCATCATCAAACCATCATATATGGGTATAAAGGGCCAAAGGGTGGGGAGAACATCATCAAACCACCATATATGGGTATATAGGGCCAAAGGGTGGGGAGAGCATCATCAAACCACCATATATGGGTATATAGGGCCAAAGGTGGGGAGAGCATCATCAAACCACCATATATGGGTATATAGGGCCAAAGGGTGGGGAGAGCATCATCAAACCACCATATATGGGTATATAGGGCCAAAGGGTGGGGAGAGCATCATCAAACCACCATATATGGGTATATAGGGCCAAAGGGTGGGGAGAGCATCATCAAACCACCATATATGGGTATATAGGGCCAAAGGGTGGGGAGAGCATCATCAAAGCACCATATATGGGTATATAGGGCCAAAGGGTGGGGAGAGCATCATCAAACCACCATATATGGGTATAAAGGGCCAAAGGGTGGGGAGAGCATCATCAAACCACCATATATGGGTATAAAGGGTCAAAGAGTGGGGAGAGCATCATCAAACCACCATATATGGGTATATAGGGCCAAAGGGTGGGGAGAGTATCATCAAACCACCATATATGGGTATATAGGGCCAAAGGGTGGGGAGAGCATCATCAAACCACCATATATGGGTATATAGGGCCAAAGGGTGGGGAGAGCATCATCAAACCACCATATATGGGTATATAGGGCCAAAGGGTGGGGAGAGCATCATCAAAGCACCATATATGGGTATATAGGGCCAAAGGGTGGGGAGAGCATCATCAAACCACCATATATGGGTATATAGGGCCAAAGGGTGGGGAGAGCATCATCAAACCACCATATATGGGTATATAGGGCCAAAGGGTGGGGAGAGCATCATCAAACCACCATATATGGGTATATAGGGCCAAAGGGTGGGGAGAGCATCATCAAACCACCATATATGGGTATATAGGGCCAAAAGGTGGGGAGAGCATCATCAAACCACCATATATGGGTATATAGGGCCAAAGGGTGGGGAGAGCATCATCAAACCACCATATATGGGTATATAGGGCCAAAGGGTGGGGAGAGCATCATCAAACCACCATATATGGGTATATAGGGCCAAAGGGTGGGGAGAGCATCATCAAACCACCATATATGGGTATATAGGGCCAAAGGGTGGGGAGAGCATCATCAAAGCACCATATATGGGTATATAGGGCCAAAGGGTGGGGAGAGCATCATCAAACCACCATATATGGGTATTTAGGGCCAAAGGGTGTGGAGAGCATCATCAAACCACCATATATGGGCATATAGGCCAAAGGGTGGGGAGAGCATCATCAAACCACCATATATGGGTATATAGGGCCAAAGGGTGGGGAGAGCATCATCAAACCACCATATATGGGTATATAGGGCCAAAGGGTGGGGAGAGCATCATCAAACCACCATATATGGGTATATAGGGCCAAAGGGTGGGGAGAGCATCATCAAAGCACCATATATGGGTATATAGGGCCAAAGGGTGGGGAGAGCATCATCAAACCACCATATATGGGTATATAGGGCCAAAGGGTGGGGAGAGCATCATCAAACCACCATATATGGGTATATAGGGCCAAAGGGTGGGGAGAGCATCATCAAAGCACCATATATGGGTATATAGGGCCAAAGGGTGGGGAGAGCATCATCAAAGCACCATATATGGGTATATAGGGCAAAAGGGTGGGGAGAGCATCATCAAACCACCATATATGGGTATATAGGGCCAAAGGGTGGGGAGAGCATCATCAAACCACCATATATGGGTATATAGGGCCAAAGGGTGGGGAGAGCATCATCAAAGCACCATATATGGGTATATAGGGCCAGGTTGTGCGGAGAGCATCATCAAACAACCATATATGGGTAAACAGGGCCAAAAGGTGGGGAGAGCATCATCAAACCACCATATATGGGTATAGAGGGCCAAAAGGTGGGGAGAGCATCATGAAAGAACCATATATGGGTATATAGGGCCAAAGGGTGGGGAGAGCATCATCAAACCACCATATATGGGTATATAGGGCCAAAGGGTGGGGAGAGCATCATCAAACCACCATATATGGGTATATAGGGCCAAAGGGTGGGGAGAGCATCATCAAAGCACCATATATGGGTATATAGGGCCAAAGGGTGGGGAGAGCATCATCAAACCACCATATATGGGTATATAGGGCCAAAGGGTGGGGAGAGCATCATCAAACCACCATATATGGGTATATAGGGCCAAAGGGTGGGGAGAGCATCATCAAAGCACCATATATGGGTATATAGGGCCAAAGGGTGGGGAGAGCATCATCAAACCACCATATATGGGTATATAGGGCCAAAGGGTGGGGAGAGCATCATCAAACCACCATATATGGGTATATAGGGCCAAAGGGTGGGGAGAGCATCATCAAACCACCATATATGGGTATATAGGGCCAAAGGGTGGGGAGAGCATCATCAAACCACCATATATGGGTATATAGGGCCAAAGGGTGGGGAGAGCATCATCAAAGCACCATATATGGGTATATAGGGCCAAAGGGTGGGGAGAGCATCATCAAACCACCATATATGGGTATATAGGGCCAAAGGGTGGGGAGAGCATCATCAAAGCACCATATATGGGTATATAGGGCCAAAGGGTGGGGAGAGCATCATCAAACCACCATATATGGGTATATAGGGCCAAAGGGTGGGGAGAGCATCATCAAACCACCATATATGGGTATATAGGGCCAAAGGGTGGGGAGAGCATCATCAAACCACCATATATGGGTATATAGGGCCAAAGGGTGGGGAGAGCATCATCAAACCACCATATATGGGTATATAGGGCCAAAGGGTGGGGAGAGCATCATCAAAGCACCATATATGGGTATATAGGGCCAAAGGGTGGGGAGAGCATCATCAAACCACCATATATGGGTATATAGGGCCAAAGGGTGGGGAGAGCATCATCAAACCACCATATATGGGAATGTAGGGCCAAAGGGTGGGGAGAGCATCATCAAACCACCATATATGGGTATATAGGGCCAAAGGGTGGGGAGAGCATCATCAAACCACCATATATGGGTATATAGGGCCAAAGGGTGGGGAGAGCATCATCAAACCACCATATATGGGTATATAGGGCCAAAGGGTGGGGAGAGCATCATCAAACCACCATATATGGGTATATAGGGCCAAAGGGTGGGGAGAGCATCATCAAACCACCATATATGGGTATATAGGGCCAAAGGGTGGGGAGAGCATCATCAAAGCACCATATATGGGTATATAGGGCCAAAGGGTGGGGAGAGCATCATCAAACCACCATATATGGGTATATAGGGCCAAAGGTGGGGAGAGCATCATCAAACCACCATATATGGGTATATAGGGCCAAAGGGTGGGGAGAGCATCATCAAACCACCATATATGGGTATATAGGGCCAAAGGGTGGGGAGAGCATCATCAAAGCACCATATATGGGTATATAGGGCCAAAGGGTGGGGAGAGCATCATCAAACCACCATATATGGGTATATAGGGCCAAAGGGTGGGGAGAGCATCATCAAACCACCATATATGGGTATATAGGGCCAAAGGGTGGGGAGAGCATCATCAAACCACCATATATGGGTATATAGGGCCAAAGGGTGGGAGAGCATCATCAAACCACCATATATGGGTATATAGGGCCAAAGGGTGGGGAGAGCATCATCAAACCACCATATATGGGTATATAGGGCCAAAGGGTGGGGAGAGCATCATCAAAGCACCATATATGGGTATATAGGGCCAAAGGGTGGGGAGAGCATCATCAAACCACCATATATGGGTATATAGGGCCAAAGGGTGGGGAGAGCATCATCAAACCACCATATATGGGTATATAGGGCCAAAGGGTGGGGAGAGCATCATCAAACCACCATATATGGGTATATAGGGCCAAAGGGTGTGGAGAGCATCATCAAACCACCATATATGGGTATATAGGGCCAAAGGGTGGGGAGAGCATCATCAAAGCACCATATATGGGTATATAGGGCCAAAGGTGGGGAGAGCATCATCAAACCACCATATATGGGTATATAGGGCCAAAGGGTGGGGAGAGCATCATCAAACCACCATATATGGGTATATAGGGCCAAAGGGTGGGGAGAGCATCATCAAACCACCATATATGGGTCTTTAGGGCCAAAGGGTGGGGAGAGCATCATCAAACCACCATATATGGGTATATAGGGCCAAAGGGTGGGGAGAGCATCATCAAACCACCATATATGGGTATATAGGGCCAAAGGGTGGGGAGAGCATCATCAAACCACCATATATGGGTATATAGGGCCAAAGGGTGGGGAGAGCATCATCAAACCACCATATATGGGTATATAGGGCCAAAGGGTGGGGAGAGCATCATCAAACCACCATATATGGGTATATAGGGCCAAAGGGTGGGGAGAGCATCATCAAACCACCATATATGGGTATATAGGGCCAAAGGGTGGGGAGAGCATCATCAAACCACCATATAATGGTATATAGGGCCAACGGGTGGGGAGAGCATCATCAAACCACCATATATGGGTATATAGGGCCAAAGGCTGGGGAGAGCATCATCAAACCACCATATATGGGTATATAGGGCCAAAGGGTGGGGAGAGCATCATCAAACCACCATATATGGGCATATAGGGCCAAAGGGTGGGGAGAGCATCATCAAACCACCATATATGGGTATATAGGGCCAAAGGGTGGGGAGAGCATCATCAAACCACCATATATGGGTATATAGGGCCAAAGGGTGGGGAGAGCATCATCAAACCACCATATATGGGTATATGGGGCCAAAGGGTGGGGAGAGCATCATCAAACCACCATATATGGGTATATAGGGCCAAAGGGTGGGGAGAGCATCATCAAACCACCATATATGGGTATATAGGGCCAAAGGGTGGGGAGAGCATCATCAAACCACCATATATGGGTATATAGGGCCAAAGGGTGGGGAGAGCATCATCAAACCACCATATATGGGTATATAGGGCCAAAGGGTGGGGAGAGCATCATCAAACCACCATATATGGGTATATAGGGCCAAAGGGTGGGGAGAGCATCATCAAACCACCATATATGGGTATATAGGGCCAAAGGGTGGGGAGAGCATCATCAAACCACCATATATGGGTATATAGGGCCAAAGGGTGGGAGAGCATCATCAAACCACCATATATGGGTATATAGGGCCAAAGGGTTGGGAGAGCATCATCAAACCACCATATATGGGTATATAGGGCCAAAGGGTGGGGAGAGCATCATCAAACCACCATATATGGGTATATAGGGCCAAAGGGTGGGGAGAGCATCATCAAACCACCATATATGTGTATATAGGGCCAAAGGGTGTGGAGAGCATCAACAAACCACCATATATGGGTGTATAGGGCCAAAGAGTGGGAAGAGCATCATCAAATCATCATATATCTGTATATAGGGCAAAGGGTGGGGAGAGCATCATCAAACCACCATATATGGGCATATAGGGCAAAAGGGTGGGGAGAGCATCATCAAACCACCATATATGTGTATATAGGGCCAAAGAGTGGGAAGAGCATCATCAAACCACCATATATGGGTATATAGGGCCAAAGGGTGGGGAGAGCATCATCAAACCACCATATATGGGTATATAGGGCCAAAGGGTGGGGAGAGCATCATCAAACCACCATATATGGGCATATAGGGCCAAAGGGTGGGGAGAGCATCATCAAACCACCATATATGGGCATATAGGGCCAAAGGGTGGGGAGAGCATCATCAAACCACCATATATGGGTATATAGGGCCAAAGGGTGGGGAGAGCATCATCAAACCACCATATATGGGTATATAGGGCCAAAGGGTGGGGAGAGCATCATCAAACCACCATATATGGGTATATAGGGCCAAAGGGTGGGGAGAGCATCATCAAACCACCATATATGGGTATATAGGGCCAAAGGGTGGGGAGAGCATCATCAAACCACCATATATGGGTATATAGGGCCAAAGGGTGGGGAGAGCATCATCAAACCACCATATATGGGTATATAGGGCCAAAGGGTGGGGAGAGCATCATCAAAGCACCATATATGGGTATATAGGGCCAAAGGGTGGGGAGAGCATCATCAAACCACCATATATGGGTATATAGGGCCAAAGGGTGGGGAGAGCATCATCAAACCACCATATATGGGTATATAGGGCCAAAGGTGGGGAGAGCATCATCAAACCACCATATATGGGTATATAGGGCCAAAGGGTGGGGAGAGCATCATCAAACCACCATATATGGGTATATAGGGCCAAAGGGTGGGGAGAGCATCATCAAACCACCATATATGGGTATATAGGGCCAAAAGGTGGGGAGAGCATCATCAAACCACCATATATGGGTATATAGGGCCAAAGGGTGGGGAGAGCATCATCAAACCACCATATATGGGTATATAGGGCCAAAGGGTGGGGAGAGCATCATCAAACCACCATATCTGGGTATATAGGGCCAAAGGGTGGGGAGAGCATCATCAAACCACCATATATGGGTATATAGGGCCAAAGGGTGGGGAGAGCATCATCAAACCACCATATATGGGTATATAGGGCCAAAGGGTGGGGAGAGCATCATCAAACCACCATATATGGGTATATAGGGCCAAAGGGTGGGGAGAGCATCATCAAACCACCATATATGGGTATATAGGGCCAAAGGGTGGGGAGAGCATCATCAAACCACCATATATGGGTATATAGGGCCAAAGGGTGGGGAGAGCATCATCAAACCACCATATATGGGTATATAGCGCCAAAGGGTGGGGAGAGCATCATCAAACCACCATATATGGGCATATAGGGCCAAAGGGTGGGGAGAGCATCATCAAACCACCATATATGGGTATATAGGGCCAAAGGGTGGGGAGAGCATCATCAAACCACCATATATGGGTATATAGGGCCAAAGGGTGGGGAGAGCATCATCAAACCACCATATATGGGTATATAGGGCCAAAGGGTGGGGAGAGCATCATCAAAGCACCATATATGGGTATATAGGGCCAAAGGGTGGGGAGAGCATCATCAAAGCACCATATATGGGTATATAGGGCCAAAGGGTGGGGAGAGCATCATCAAAGCACCATATATGGGTATATAGGGCCAAGGGTGGGGAGAGCATCATCAAACCACCATATATGGGTATATAGGGCCAAAGGGTGGGGAGAGCATCATCAAAGCACCATATATGGGTATATAGGGCCAAAGGGTGGGGAGAGCATCATCAAACCACCATATATGGGTATATAGGGCCAAAGGGTGTGGAGAGCATCATCAAACCACCATATATGGGTATATAGGGCCAAAGGGTGGGGAGAGCATCATCAAACCACCATATATGGGTATATAGGGCCAAAGGGTGGTGGAGAGCATCATCAAAGCACCATATATGGGTATATAGGGCCAAAGGGTGGGGAGAGCATCATCAAAGCACCATATATGGGTATATAGGGCCAAAGGGTGGGGAGAGCATCATCAAAGCACCATATATGGGTATATAGGGCCAAAGGGTGGGAGAGCATCATCAAAGCACCATATATGGGTATATAGGGCCAAAGGGTGGGGAGAGCATCATCAAAGCACCATATATGGGTATATAGGGCCAAAGGGTGGGGAGAGCATCATCAAACCACCATATATGGGTATAAAAGGCCAAAGGGTGGGGAGAGCATCATCAAAGCACCATATATGGGTATATAGGGCCAAAGGGTGGGGAGAGCATCATCAAAGCACCATATATGGGTATATAGGGCCAAAGGGTGGGGAGAGCATCATCAAAGCACCATATATGGGTATATAGGGCCAAAGGGTGGGGAGAGCATCATCAAAGCACCATATATGGGTATATAGGGCCAAAGGGTGGGGAGAGCATCATCAAAGCACCATATATGGGTATATAGGGCCAAAGGGTGTGGAGAGCATCATCAAAGCACCATATATGGGCCTGTAGCGCCAAAGGGTGGGGAGAGCATCCTAAAAGCACGATATATGGGTATGTAAGGCCAAAGGGTGTGGAGAGCATCACCAAAGCACCATATATGGGTATATAGGGCCAAAGGGTGGGGAGAGCATCATCAAACCACCATATATAGGCATATAGGGCCAAAGGGTGGGGAGAGCATCATCAAAGCACCATATATGGGTATATAGGGCCAAAGGGTGGGGAGAGCATCATCAAAGCACCATATATGGGTATATAGGGCCAAAGGGTGGGGAGAGCATCATCAAACCACCATATATGGGTATATAGGGCCAAAGGGTGGGGAGAGCATCATCAAAGCACCATATATGGGTATATAGGGCCAAAGGGTGGGGAGAGCATCATCAAAGCACCATATATGGGTATAGAGGGCCAAAGGGTGGGAGAGCATCATCGAAGCACAATATATGGGTATACAGGGCCAAAGGGTGGGGAGAGCATCATCAAAGCACCATATATGGGTATATAGGGCCAAAGGGTGGGGAGAGCATCATCAAACCACCATATATGGGTATATAGGGCCAAAGGGTGGGGAGAGCATCATCAAAGCACCATATATGGGTATATAGGGCCAAAGGGTGGGGAGAGCATCATCAAACCACCATATATGGGTATATAGGGCCAAAGGGTGGGGAGAGCATCATCAAAGCACCATATATGGGTATATAGGGCCAAAGGGTGGGGAGAGCATCATCAAAGCACCATATATGGGTATATAGGGCCAAAGGGTGGGGAGAGCATCATCAAAGCACCATATATGGGTATATAGGGCCAAAGGGTGGGGAGAGCATCATCAAAGCACCATATATGGGTATATAGGGCCAAAGGGTGGGGAGAGCATCATCAAAGCACCATATATGGGTATATAGGGCCAAAGGGTGGGGAGAGCATCATCAAAGCACCATATATGGGTATATAGGGCCAAAGGGTGGGGAGAGCATCATCAAAGCACCATATATGGGTATATAGGGCCAAAGGGTGGGGAGAGCATCATCAAAGCACCATATATGGGTATATAGGGCCAAAGGGTGGGGAGAGCATCATCAAAGCACCATATATGGGTATATAGGGCCAAAGGGTGGGGAGAGCATCATCAAAGCACCATATATGGGTATATAGGGCCAAAGGGTGGGGAGAGCATCATCAAAGCACCATATATGGGTATATAGGGCCAAAGGGTGTGGAGAGCATCATCAAAGCACCATATATGGGTATATAGGGCCAAAGGGTGGGGAGAGCATCATCAAAGCACCATATATGGGTATATAGGGCCAAAGGGTGGGGAGAGCATCATCAAAGCACCATATATGGGTATATAGGGCCAAAGGGTGGGGAGAGCATCATCAAAGCACCATATATGGGTATATAGGGCCAAAGGGTGGGGAGAGCATCATCAAACCACCATATATGGGTATATAGGGCCAAAGGGTGGGGAGAGCATCATCAAAGCACCATATATGGGTATATAGGGCCAAAAGGTGGGGAGAGCATCATCAAAGCACCATATATGGGTATATAGGGCCAAAGGGTGGGAGAGCATCATCAAACCACCATATATGGGTATATAGGGCCAAAGGGTGGGGAGAGCATCATCAAAGCACCATATATGGGTATATAGGGCCAAAGGGTGGGGAGAGCATCATCAAAGCACCATATATGGGTATACAGGGCCAAAAGGTGGGGAGAGCATCATCAAACCACCATATATGGGTATAGAGGGCCAAAAGGTGGGGAGAGCATCATCAAAGCACCATATATGGGTATAAAGGGCCAAAGGGTGGGGAGAGCATCATCAAAGCACCATATATGGGTATATAGGGCCAAAGGGTGGGGAGAGCATCATCAAAGCACCATATATGGGTATATAGGGCCAAAGGGTGGGGAGAGCATCATCAAACCACCATATATGGGTATATAGGGCCAAAGGGTGGGGAGAGCATCATCAAAGCACCATATATGGGTATATAGGGCCAAAGGGTGGGGAGAGCATCATCAAAGCACCATATATGGGTATATAGGGCCAAAGGGTGGGGAGAGCATCATCAAAGCACCATATATGGGTATATAGGGCCAAAGGGTGGGGAGAGCATCATCAAACCACCATATATGGGTATATAGGGCCAAAGGGTGGGGAGAGCATCATCAAAGCACCATATATGGGTATATAGGGCCAAAGGGTGGGGAGAGCATCATCAAACCACCATATATGGGTATATAGGGCCAAAGGGTGGGGAGAGCATCATCAAAGCACCATATATGGGTATATAGGGCCAAAGGGTGGGGAGAGCATCATCAAAGCACCATATATGGGTATATAGGGCCAAAGGGTGGGGAGAGCATCATCAAAGCACCATATATGGGTATATAGGGCCAAAGGTGGGGAGAGCATCATCAAACCACCATATATGGGTATATAGGGCCAAAGGGTGGGGAGAGCATCATCAAAGCACCATATATGGGTATATAGGGCCAAAGGTGGGGAGAGCATCATCAAACCACCATATATGGGTATATAGGGCCAAAGGGTGGGGAGAGCATCATCAAACCACCATATATGGGTATATAGGGCCAAAGGGTGGGGAGAGCATCATCAAACCACCATATATGGGTATATAGGGCCAAAGGGTGGGGAGAGCATCATCAAACCACCATATATGGGTATATAGGGCCAAAGGGTGGGGAGAGCATCATCAAACCACCATATATGGGTATATAGGGCCAAAGGGTGGGGAGAGCATCATCAAACCACCATATATGGGTATATAGGGCCAAAGGGTGGGGAGAGCATCATCAAAGCACCATATATGGGTATATAGGGCCAAAGGGTGGGGAGAGCATCATCAAAGCACCATATATGGGTATATAGGGCCAAAGGGTGGGGAGAGCATCATCAAACCACCATATATGGGTATATAGGGCCAAAGGGTGTGGAGAGCATCATCAAAGCACCATATATGGGTATATAGGGCCAAAGGGTGGGGAGAGCATCATCAAAGCACCATATATGGGTATATAGGGCCAAAGGGTGGGGAGAGCATCATCAAAGCACCATATATGGGTATATATAGGCCAAAGGGTGGGGAGAGCATCATCAAAGCACCATATATGGGTATATAGGGCCAAAGGGTGGGGAGAGCATCATCAAACCACCATATATGGGTATATAGGGCAAAAGGTGGGGAGAGCATCATCAAACCACCATATATGGGTATAAAGGGCCAAGGGTTGGGGAGAGCATCATCAAACCACCATATATGGGTATATAGGGCCAAAGGGTGGGGAGAGCATCATCAAACCACCATATATGGGTATATAGGGCCAAAGGGTGGGGAGAGCATCATCAAAGCACCATATATGGGTATATAGGGCCAAAGGGTGGGGAGAGCATCATCAAAGCACCATATATGGGTATATAGGGCCAAAGGGTGGGGAGAGCATCATCAAAGCACCATATATGGGTATATAGGGCCAAAGGGTGGGGAGAGCATCATCAAAGCACCATATATGGGTATATAGGGCCAAAGGGTGGGGAGAGCATCATCAAAGCACCATATATGGGTATATAGGGCCAAAGGGTGGGGAGAGCATCATCAAAGCACCATATATGGGTATATAGGGCCAAAGGGTGGGGAGAGCATCATCAAAGCACCATATATGGGTATATAGGGCCAAAGGGTGGGGAGAGCATCATCAAAGCACCATATATGGGTATATAGGGCCAAAGGGTGGGGAGAGCATCATCAAAGCACCATATATGGGTATATAGGGCCAAAGGGTGGGGAGAGCATCATCAAAGCACCATATATGGGTATATAGGGCCAAAGGGTGGGGAGAGCATCATCAAAGCACCATATATGGGTATATAGGGCCAAAGGGTGGGGAGAGCATCATCAAAGCACCATATATGGGTATATAGGGCCAAAGGGTGGGGAGAGCATCATCAAAGCACCATATATGGGTATATAGGGCCAAAGGGTGTGGAGAGCATCATCAAAGCACCATATATGGGTATATAGGGCCAAAGGGTGTGGAGAGCATCATCAAAGCACCATATATGGGTATATAGGGCCAAAGGGTGGGGAGAGCATCATCAAAGCACCATATATGGGTATATATAGGCCAAAGGGTGGGGAGAGCATCATCAAAGCACCATATATGGGTATATAGGGCCAAAGGGTGGGGAGAGCATCATCAAAGCACCATATATGGGTATATAGGGCCAAAGGGTGTGGAGAGCATCATCAAAGCACCATATATGGGTATATAGGGCCAAAGGGTGGGGAGAGCATCATCAAAGCACCATATATGGGTATATAGGGCCAAAGGGTGGGGAGAGCATCATCAAAGCACCATATATGGGTATATAGGGCCATAGGGTGGGGAGAGCATCATCAAAGCACCATATATGGGTATATAGGGCCAAAGGGTGGGGAGAGCATCATCAAAGCACCATATATGGGTATATAGGGCCAAAGGGTGGGGAGAGCATCATCAAAGCACCATATATGGGTATATAGGGCCAAAGGGTGGGGAGAGCATCATCAAAGCACCATATATGGGTATATAGGGCCAAAGGGTGGGGAGAGCATCATCAAAGCACCATATATGGGTATATAGGGCCAAAGGGTGGGGAGAGCATCATCAAAGCACCATATATGGGTATATAGGGCCAAAGGGTGGGGAGAGCATCATCAAAGCACCATATATGGGTATATAGGGCCAAAGGGTGGGGAGAGCATCATCAAAGCACCATATATGGGTATATAGGGCCAAAGGGTGGGGAGAGCATCATCAAAGCACCATATATGGGTATATAGGGCCAAAGGGTGGGGAGAGCATCATCAAAGCACCATATATGGGTATATAGGGCCAAAGGGTGTGGAGAGCATCATCAAAGCACCATATATGGGTATATAGGGCCAAAGGGTGGGGAGAGCATCATCAAAGCACCATATATGGGTATATAGGGCCAAAGGTGGGGAGAGCATCATCAAAGCACCATATATGGGTATATAGGGCCAAAGGGTGGGGAGAGCATCATCAAAGCACCATATATGGGTATATAGGGCCAAAGGGTGGGGAGAGCATCATCAAAGCACCATATATGGGTATATAGGGCCAAAGGGTGGGGAGAGCATCATCAAAGCACCATATATGGGTATATAGGGCCAAAGGGTGGGGAGAGCATCATCAAAGCACCATATATGGGTATATAGGGCCAAAGGGTGGGGAGAGCATCATCAAAGCACCATATATGGGTATATAGGGCCAAAGGGTGGGGAGAGCATCATCAAAGCACCATATATGGGTATATAGGGCCAAAGGGTGTGGAGAGCATCATCAAAGCACCATATATGGGTATATAGGGCCAAAGGGTGTGGAGAGCATCATCAAAGCACCATATATGGGTATATAGGGCCAAAGGGTGGGGAGAGCATCATCAAAGCACCATATATGGGTATATAGGGCCAAAGGGTGGGGAGAGCATCATCAAAGCACCATATATGTGTATATATGGCCAAAGGGTGGGGAGAGCATCATCAAAGCACCATATATGGGTATATATGGCGAAAGTGTGGGG
Source organism: Python bivittatus (assembly GCF_059951505.1). Taxonomy (NCBI): domain Eukaryota; kingdom Metazoa; phylum Chordata; class Lepidosauria; order Squamata; family Pythonidae; genus Python; species Python bivittatus. The sequence goes on from NW_028277064.1 coordinate 60,310, forward strand.
AGAGCATCATCAAAGCACCATATATGGGTATATATGGCCAAAGGGTGGGGAGAGCATCATCAAAGCACCATATATGGGTATATAGGGCCAAAGGGTGGGGAGAGCATCATCAAAGCACCATATATGGGTATACAGGGCCAAGGTGTGTGGAGAGCATCATCAAAGCACCATATATGGGTATATAGGGCCAAAGGGTGGGGAGAGCATCATCAAAGCACCATATATGGGTATATAGGGCCAAAGGGTGGGGAGAGCATCATCAAAGCACCATATATGGGTATATATGGCCAAAGGGTGGGGAGAGCATCATCAAAGCACCATATATGGGTATATAGGGCCAAAGGGTGGGGAGAGCATCATCAAAGCACCATATATGGGTATATAGGGCCAAAGGGTGGGGAGAGCATCATCAAAGCACCATATATGGGTATATAGGGCCAAAGGGTGGGGAGAGCATCATCAAAGCACCATATATGGGTATATAGGGCCAAAGGGTGGGGAGAGCATCATCAAAGCACCATATATGGGTATATAGGGCCAAAGGGTGGGGAGAGCATCATCAAAGCACCATATATGGGTATATAGGGCCAAAGGGTGGGGAGAGCATCATCAAAGCACCATATATGGGTATATAGGGCCAAAGGGTGGGGAGAGCATCATCAAAGCACCATATATGGGTATATAGGGCCAAAGGGTGGGGAGAGCATCATCAAAGCACCATATATGGGTATATAGGGCCAAAGGGTGGGGAGAGCATCATCAAAGCACCATATATGGGTATATAGGGCCAAAGGTGGGGAGAGCATCATCAAAGCACCATATATGGGTATATAGGGCCAAAGGGTGGGGAGAGCATCATCAAAGCACCATATATGGGTATATAGGGCCAAAGGGTGGGGAGAGCATCATCAAAGCACCATATATGGGTATATAGGGCCAAAGGGTGGGGAGAGCATCATCAAAGCACCATATATGGGTATATAGGGCCAAAGGGTGGGGAGAGCATCATCAAAGCACCATATATGGGTATATAGGGCCAAAGGGTGGGGAGAGCATCATCAAAGCACCATATATGGGTATATAGGGCCAAAGGGTGGGGAGAGCATCATCAAAGCACCATATATGGGTATATAGGGCCAAAGGGTGGGGAGAGCATCATCAAAGCACCATATATGGGTATATAGGGCCAAAGGGTGGGGAGAGCATCATCAAAGCACCATATATGGGTATATAGGGCCAAAGGGTGGGGAGAGCATCATCAAAGCACCATATATGGGTATATAGGGCCAAAGGGTGGGGAGAGCATCATCAAAGCACCATATATGGGTATATAGGGCCAAAGGGTGGGGAGAGCATCATCAAAGCACCATATATGGGTATATAGGGCCAAAGGGTGGGGAGAGCATCATCAAAGCACCATATATGGGTATATAGGGCCAAAGGGTGGGGAGAGCATCATCAAAGCACCATATATGGGTATATAGGGCCAAAGGGTGGGGAGAGCATCATCAAAGCACCATATATGGGTATATAGGGCCAAAGGGTGGGGAGAGCATCATCAAAGCACCATATATGGGTATATAGGGCCAAAGGGTGGGGAGAGCATCATCAAAGCACCATATATGGGTATATAGGGCCAAAGGGTGGGGAGAGCATCATCAAAGCACCATATATGGGTATATAGGGCCAAAGGGTGGGGAGAGCATCATCAAAGCACCATATATGGGTATATAGGGCCAAAGGGTGGGGAGAGCATCATCAAAGCACCATATAAGGGTATATAGGGCCAAAGGGTGGGGAGAGCATCATCAAAGCACCATATATGGAAATATAGGGCCAAAGGTGGGGAGAGCATCATCAAAGCACCATATATGGGTATATAGGGCCAAAGGTGGGGAGAGCATCATCAAAGCACCATATATGGGTATATAGGGCCAAAGGGTGGGGAGAGCATCATCAAAGCACCATATATGGGTATATAGGGCCAAAGGGTGGGGAGAGCATCATCAAAGCACCATATATGGGTATATAGGGCCAAACGGTGGGAGAGCATCATCAAAGCACCATATATGGGTATATAGGGCCAAAGGGTGGGGAGAGCATCATCAAAGCACCATATATGGGTATATAGGGCCAAAGGGTGGGGAGAGCACCATCAAAGCACCATATATGGGTATATAGGGCCAAAGGGTGGGGAGAGCATCATCAAAGCACCATATATGGGTATACAGGGCCAAAGGGTGGGGAGAGCATCATCAAAGCACCATATATGGGTATATAGGGCCAAAGGGTGGGGAGAGCATCATCAAAGCACCATATATGGGTATATAGGGCCAAAGGGTGGGGAGAGCATCATCAAAGCACCATATATGGGTATATAGGGCCAAAGGGTGGGGAGAGCATCATCAAAGCACCATATATGGGTATATAGGGCCAAAGGGTGGGGAGAGCATCATCAAAGCACCATATATGGGTATATAGGGCCAAAGGGTGGGAGAGCATCATCAAAGCACCATATATGGGTATATAGGGCCAAAGGTGGGGAGAGCATCATCAAAGCACCATATATGGGTATATAGGGCCAAAGGGTGGGGAGAGCATCATCAAAGCACCATATATGGGTATATAGGGCCAAAGGGTGGGGAGAGCATCATCAAAGCACCATATATGGGTATATAGGGCCAAGGTGTGTGGAGAGCATCATCAAAGCACCATATATGTGTATATATGGCCAAAAGTGGGGAGAGCATCCTCAAAGCACCATATATGGGTATATATGGCCAAAGGGTGGGGAGAGCATCATCAAAGCACCATATATGGGTATATAGGGCCAAAGGGTGGGGAGAGCATCATCAAAGCACCATATATGGGTATATAGGGCCAAAGGGTGGGGAGAGCATCATCAAAGCACCATATATGGGTATATAGGGCCAAAGGGTGGGGAGAGCATCATCAAAGCACCATATATGGGTATATAGGGCCAAAGGGTGGGGAGAGCATCATCAAAGCACCATATATGGGTATATAGGGCCAAAGGGTGGGGAGAGCATCATCAAAGCACCATATATGGGTATATAGGGCCAAAGGGTGGGGAGAGCATCATCAAAGCACCATATATGGGTATATAGGGCCAAAGGGTGGGGAGAGCATCATCAAAGCACCATATATGGGTATATAGGGCCAAAGGGTGGGGAGAGCATCATCAAAGCACCATATATGGGTATATAGGGCCAAAGGGTGGGGAGAGCATCAACAAAGCACCATATATGGGTATATAGGGCCCAAGGTGGGGAGAGCATCATCAAAGCACCATATATGGGTATACAGGGCCAAAGGGTGGGGAGAGCATCATCAAAGCACCATATATGGGTATATAGGGCCAAAGGGTGGGGAGAGCATCATCAAAGCACCATATATGGGTATATAGGGCCAAAGGGTGGGGAGAGCATCATCAAAGCACCATATATGGGTATATAGGGCCAAAGGGTGGGGAGAGCATCATCAAAGCACCATATATGGGTATATAGGGCCAAAGGGTGGGGAGAGCATCATCAAAGCACCATATATGGGTATATAGGGCCAAAGGGTGGGGAGAGCATCATCAAAGCACCATATATGGGTATATAGGGCCAAAGGGTGGGGAGAGCATCATCAAAGCACCATATATGGGTATATAGGGCCAAAGGGTGGGGAGAGCATCATCAAAGCACCATATATGGGTATATAGGGCCAAAGGGTGGGGAGAGCATCATCAAAGCACCATATATGGGTATATAGGGCCAAAGGGTGGGGAGAGCATCATCAAAGCACCATATATGGGTATATAGGGCCAAAGGTGGGGAGAGCATCATCAAAGCACCATATATGGGTATATAGGGCCAAAGGGTGGGGAGAGCATCATCAAAGCACCATATATGGGTATACAGGGCCAAAGGGTGGGGAGAGCATCATCAAAGCACCATATATGGGTATATAGGGACAAAGGGTGGGGAGAGCATCATCAAAGCACCATATATGGGTATATAGGGCCAAAGGTGGGGAGAGCATCATCAAAGCACCATATATGGGTATATAGGGCCAAAGGGTGGGGAGAGCATCATCAAAGCACCATATATGGGTATATAGGGCCAAAGGGTGGGGAGAGCATCATCAAAGCACCATATATGGGTATATAGGGCCAAAGGGTGGGGAGAGCATCATCAAAGCACCATATATGGGTATATAGGGCCAAAGGGTGGGGAGAGCATCATCAAAGCACCATATATGGGTATATAGGGCCAAAGGGTGGGGAGAGCATCATCAAAGCACCATATATGGGTATATAGGGCCAAGGGGGGGGAGAGAATCATCAAAGCACCATATATGGGTATATAGGGCCAAAGGGTGGGGAGAGCATCATCAAAGCACCATATATGGGTATATAGGGCCAAAGGGTGGGGAGAGCATCATCAAAGCACCATATATGGGTATATAGGGCCAAAGGGTGGGGAGAGCATCATCAAACCACCATATATGGGTATATAGGGCCAAAGGGTGGGGAGAGCATCATCAAAGCACCATATATGGGTATATAGGGCCAAAAGGTGGGGAGAGCATCATCAAAGCACCATATATGGGTATATAGGGCCAAAGGGTGGGGAGAGCATCATCAAAGCACCATATATGGGTATATAGGGCCAAAGGGTGGGGAGAGCATCATCAAAGCACCATATATGGGTATATAGGGCCAAAGGGTGGGGAGAGCATCATCAAAGCACCATATATGGGTATATAGGGCCAAAGGGTGGGGAGAGCATCATCAAAGCACCATATATGGGTATATAGGGCCAAAGGGTGGGGAGAGCATCATCAAAGCACCATATATGGGTATATAGGGCCAAGGTGTGTGGAGAGCATCATCAAAGCACCATATATGGGTATATAGGGCCAAAGGGTGGGGAGAGCATCATCAAAGCACCATATATGGGTATATAGGGCCAAGGTGTGGGGAGAGCATCATCAAAGCACCATATATGGGTATATAGGGCCAAAGGGTGGGGAGAGCATCATCAAAGCACCATATATGGGTATATAGGGCCAAGGTGTGTGGAGAGCATCATCAAAGCACCATATATGGGTATATAGGGCCAAGGTGTGGGGAGAGCATCATCAAAGCACCATATATGGGTATATAGGGCCAAAGGGTGGGGAGAGCATCATCAAAGCACCATATATGGGTATATAGGGCCAAAGGGTGGGGAGAGCATCATCAAAGCACCATATATGGGTATATAGGGCCAAAGGTGGGGAGAGCATCATCAAACCACCATATATGGGTATATAGGGCCAAAGGGTGGGGACAGCATCATCAAAGCACCATATATGGGTATATAGGGCCATAGGGTGGGGAGAGCAGCATCAAAGCACCATATATGGGTATATAGGGCCAAAGGGTGGGGAGAGCATCATCAAAGCGCCATATATGGGTATACAGGGCCAAAGGGTGGGGAGAGCATCATCAAAGCACCATATATGGGTATATAGGGCCAAAGGGTGGGGAGAGCATCATCAAAGCACCATATATGGGTATATAGGGCCAAAGGGTGGGGAGAGCATCATCAAAGCACCATATATGGGTATATAGGGCCAAAGGGTGGGGAGAGCATCATCAAAGCACCATATATGGGTATATAGGGCCAAAGGGTGGGGAGAGCATCATCAAAGCACCATATATGGGTATATAGGGCCAAGGTGTGTGGAGAGCATCATCAAAGCACCATATATGGGTATATAGGGCCAAAGGGTGGGGAGAGCATCATCAAAGCACCATATATGGGTATATAGGGCCAAAGGGTGGGGAGAGCATCATCAAAGCACCATATATGGGTATATAGGGCCAAAGGGTGGGGAGAGCATCATCAAAGCACCATATATGGGTATATAGGGCCAAAGGGTGGGGAGAGCATCATCAAAGCACCATATATGGGTATATAGGGCCAAAGGTGGGGAGAGCATCATCAAAGCACCATATATGGGTATATAGGGCCAAAGGGTGGGGAGAGCATCATCAAAGCACCATATATGGGTATATAGGGCCAAAGGGTGGGGAGAGCATCATCAAAGCACCATATATGGGTATATAGGGCCAAGGGGGGGGAGAGAATCATCAAAGCACCATATATGGGTATATAGGGCCAAAGGGTGGGGAGAGCATCATCAAAGCACCATATATGGGTATATAGGGCCAAAGGGTGGGGAGAGCATCATCAAAGCACCATATATGGGTATATAGGGCCAAAGGGTGGGGAGAGCATCATCAAAGCACCATATATGGGTATATAGGGCCAAAGGGTGGGGAGAGCATCATCAAAGCACCATATATGGGTATATATGGCCAAAGGGTGGGGAGAGCATCATCAAAGCACCATATATGGGTATATAGGGCCAAAGGGTGGGGAGAGCATCATCAAAGCACCATATATGGGTATATAGGGCCAAAGGGTGGGGAGAGCATCATCAAAGCACCATATATGGGTATATAGGGCCAAAGGGTGGGGAGAGCATCATCAAAGCACCATATATGGGTATATAGGGCCAAAGGGTGTGGAGAGCATCATCAAAGCACCATATATGGGTATATAGGGCCAAAGGGTGGGGAGAGCATCATCAAAGCACCATATATGGGTATATAGGGCCAAAGGGTGGGGAGAGCATCATCAAAGCACCATATATGGGTATATAGGGCCAAAGGGTGGGGAGAGCATCATCAAAGCACCATATATGGGTATATAGGGCCAAAGGTGGGGAGAGCATCATCAAACCACCATATATGGGTATATAGGGCCAAAGGTGGGGAGAGCATCATCAAAGCACCATATATGGGTATATAGGGCCAAAGGGTGGGGAGAGCATCATCAAAGCACCATATATGGGTATATAGGGCCAAAGGGTGGGGAGAGCATCATCAAAGCACCATATATGGGTATATAGGGCCAAAGGGTGGGGAGAGCATCATCAAAGCACCATATATGGGTATATAGGGCCAAAGGGTGGGGAGAGCATCATCAAAGCACCATATATGGGTATATAGGGCCAAAGGGTGGGGAGAGCATCATCAAAGCACCATATATGGGTATATAGGGCCAAAGGGTGGGGAGAGCATCATCAAAGCACCATATATGGGTATATAGGGCCAAAGGGTGGGGAGAGCATCATCAAAGCACCATATATGGGTATATAGGGCCAAGGTGTGGGGAGAGCATCATCAAAGCACCATATATGGGTATATATGGCCAAAGGGTGGGGAGAGCATCATCAAAGCACCATATATGGGTATATAGGGCCAAAGGGTGTGGAGAGCATCATCAAAGCACCATATATGGGTATATAGGGCCAAAGGGTGGGGAGAGCATCATCAAAGCACCATATATGGGTATATAGGGCCAAAGGGTGGGGAGAGCATCATCAAAGCACCATATATGGGTATATAGGGCCAAAGGGTGGGGAGAGCATCATCAAAGCACCATATATGGGTATATAGGGCCAAAGGGTGGGGAGAGCATCATCAAAGCACCATATATGGGTATATAGGGCCAAAGGGTGGGGAGAGCATCATCAAAGCACCATATATGGGTATATAGGGCCAAAGGGTGGGGAGAGCATCATCAAACCACCATATATGGGCATATAGGGCCAAAGGATGGGGAGAGCATCATTAAAGCAACATACATGGGTATATAGGGCCAAAGGTGTGAAGAGCATCATCAAACCGCCATATATGGGCATAAAGGGCCAAAGGGTGGGGAGAGCATCATCAAACCACCATATATGGGTATATAGGGCCAAAGGGTGGGGAGAGCATCATCAAAGCACCATATATGGGTATATAGGGCCAAGGTGTGTGGAGAGCATCATCAAAGCACCATATATGGGTATATAGGGCCAAAGGGTGGGGAGAGCATCATCAAAGCACCATATATGGGTATATAGGGCCAAAGGGTGGGGAGAGCATCATCAAAGCACCATATATGGGTATATAGGGCCAAAGGGTGGGGAGAGCATCATCAAAGCACCATATATGGGTATATAGGGCCAAAGGGTGGGGAGAGCATCATCAAAGCACCATATATGGGTATATAGGGCCAAAGGGTGGGGAGAGCATCATCAAAGCACCATATATGGGTATATAGGGCCAAAGGGTGGGGAGAGCATCATCAAAGCACCATATATGGGTATATAGGGCCAAAGGGTGGGGAGAGCATCATCAAAGCACCATATATGGGTATATAGGGCCAAAGGGTGGGGAGAGCATCATCAAAGCACCATATATGGGTATATAGGGCCAAAGGGTGGGGAGAGCATCATCAAAGCACCATATATGGGTATATAGGGCCAAAGGGTGGGGAGAGCATCATCAAAGCACCATATATGGGTATATAGGGCCAAAGGGTGGGGAGAGCATCATCAAAGCACCATATATGGGTATATAGGGCCAAGGTGTGTGGAGAGCATCATCAAAGCACCATATATGGGTATATAGGGCCAAGGTGTGGGGAGAGCATCATCAAAGCACCATATATGGGTATATAGGGCCAAGGTGTGGGGAGAGCATCATCAAAGCACCATATATGGGTATATAGGGCCAAAGGGTGGGGAGAGCATCATCAAAGCACCATATATGGGTATATAGGGCCAAGGTGTGGGGAGAGCATCATCAAAGCACCATATATGGGTATATAGGGCCAAAGGGTGGGGAGAGCATCATCAAAGCACCATATATGGGTATATAGGGCCAAAGGGTGGGGAGAGCATCATCAAAGCACCATATATGGGTATATAGGGCCAAAGGGTGGGGAGAGCATCATCAAAGCACCATATATGGGTATATAGGGCCAAAAGGTGGGGAGAGCATCATCAAAGCACCATATATGGGTATATAGGGCCAAAGGGTGGGGAGAGCATCATCAAAGCACCATATATGGGTATATAGGGCCAAAGGGTGGGGAGAGCATCATCAAAGCACCATATATGGGTATATAGGGCCAAAGGGTGTGGAGAGCATCATCAAAGCACCATATATGGGTATATAGGGCCAAAGGGTGGGGAGAGCATCATCAAAGCACCATATATGGGTATATATGGCCAAAGGGTGGGGAGAGCATCATCAAAGCACCATATATGGGTATATAGGGCCAAAGGGTGGGGAGAGCATCATCAAAGCACCATATATGGGTATATAGGGCCAAAGGGTGGGGAGAGCATCATCAAAGCACCATATATGGGTATATAGGGCCAAAGGGTGGGGAGAGCATCATCAAAGCACCATATATGGGTATATATGGCCAAAGGGTGGGGAGAGCATCATCAAAGCACCATATATGGGTATATAGGGCCAAAGGGTGGGGAGAGCATCATCAAAGCACCATATATGGGTATACAGGGCCAAGGTGTGCGGAGAGCATCATCAAAGCACCATATATGGATATATAGGGCCAAAGTGTGTGGAGAGCATCATCAAAGCACCATATATGGGTATATAGGGCCAAAGGGTGTGGAGAGCATCATCAAAGCACCATATATGGGTATATAGGGCCAAGGTGTGTGGAGAGCATCATCAAAGCACCATATATGGGTATATATGGCCAAAGGGTGGGGAGAGCATCATCAAAGCACCATATATGGGTATATAGGGCCAAAGGGTGGGGAGAGCATCATCAAAGCACCATATATGGGTATATAGGGCCAAGGTGTGTGGAGAGCATCATCAAAGCACCATATATGGGTATATAGGGCCAAAGGGTGGGGAGAGCATCATCAAAGCACCATATATGGGTATATAGGGCCAAGGTGTGGGGAGAGCATCATCAAAGCACCATATATGGGTATATAGGGCCAAAGGGTGGGGAGAGCATCATCAAAGCACCATATATGGGTATATAGGGCCAAAGGGTGGGGAGAGCATCATCAAAGCACCATATATGGGTATATAGGGCCAAAGGGTGTGGAGAGCATCATCAAAGCACCATATATGGGTATATAGGGCCAAAGGGTGGGGAGAGCATCATCAAAGCACCATATATGGGTATATAGGGCCAAAGGGTGGGGAGAGCATCATCAAAGCACCATATATGGGTATATAGGGCCAAAGGGTGGGGAGAGCATCATCAAAGCACCATATATGGGTATATAGGGCCAAAGGGTGGGGAGAGCATCATCAAAGCACCATATATGGGTATATAGGGCCAAAAGGTGTGGAGAGCATCATCAAAGCACCATATATGGGTATATAGGGCCAAAGGGTGGGGAGAGCATCATCAAAGCACCATATATGGGTATATAGGGCCAAAGGGTGGGGAGAGCATCATCAAAGCACCATATATGGGTATATAGGGCCAAAGGGTGTGGAGAGCATCATCAAAGCACCATATATGGGTATATAGGGCCAAAGGGTGTGGAGAGCATCATCAAAGCACCATATATGGGTATATATGGCCAAAGGGTGGGGAGAGCATCATCAAAGCACCATATATGGGTATATAGGGCCAAGGTGTGGGGAGAGCATCATCAAAGCACCATATATGGGTATATAGGGCCAAGGTGTGGGGAGAGCATCATCAAAGCACCATATATGGGTATATAGGGCCAAGGTGTGTGGAGAGCATCATCAAAGCACCATATATGGGTATATAGGGCCAAAGGGTGGGGAGAGCATCATCAAAGCACCATATATGGGTATATATGGCCAAAGGGTGGGGAGAGCATCATCAAAGCACCATATATGGGTATATAGGGCCAAAGGGTGGGGAGAGCATCATCAAAGCACCATATATGGGTATATAGGGCCAAAGGGTGGGGAGAGCATCATCAAAGCACCATATATGGGTATATAGGGCCAAAGGGTGGGGAGAGCATCATCAAAGCACCATATATGGGTATATAGGGCCAAAGGGTGGGGAGAGCATCATCAAAGCACCATATATGGGTATATAGGGCCAAAGGGTGGGGAGAGCATCATCAAAGCACCATATATGGGTATATAGGGCCAAAGGGTGGGGAGAGCATCATCAAAGCACCATATATGGGTATATATGGCCAAAGGGTGGGGAGAGCATCATCAAAGCACCATATATGGGTATATAGGGCCAAAGGGTGTGGAGAGCATCATCAAAGCACCATATATGGGTATATAGGGCCAAAGGGTGGGGAGAGCATCATCAAAGCACCATATATGGGTATATAGGGCCAAAGGGTGTGGAGAGCATCATCAAAGCACCATATATGGGTATATAGGGCCAAGGTGGGGAGAGCATCATCAAACCACCATATATGGGTATATAGGGCCAAAGGGTGGGGAGAGCATCATCAAAGCACCATATATGGGTATATAGGGCCAAAGGGTGGGGAGAGCATCATCAAAGCACCATATATGGGTATATAGGGCCAAAGGGTGTGGAGAGCATCATCAAAGCACCATATATGGGTATATAGGGCCAAGGTGGGGAGAGCATCATCAAAGCACCATATATGGGTATATAGGGCCAAGGTGTGGGGACAGCATCATCAAAGCACCATATATGGGTATATAGGGCCAAAGGGTGGGGAGAGCATCATCAAAGCACCATATATGGGTATATAGGGCCAAAGGGTGGGGAGAGCATCATCAAAGCACCATATATGGGTATATAGGGCCAAAGGGTGTGGAGAGCATCATCAAAGCACCATATATGGGTATATAGGGCCAAGGTGTGTGGAGAGCATCATCAAAGCACCATATATGGGTATATAGGGCCAAAGGGTGGGGAGAGCATCATCAAAGCACCATATATGGGTATATAGGGCCAAGGTGTGTGGAGAGCATCATCAAAGCACCATATATGGGTATATAGGGCCAAAGGGTGGGGAGAGCATCATCAAAGCACCATATATGGGTATATAGGGCCAAAGGTTGGGGAGAGCATCATCAAAGCACCATATATGGGTATATAGGGCCAAAGGGTGGGGAGAGCATCATCAAAGCACCATATATGGGTATATAGGGCCAAGGTGTGTGGAGAGCATCATCAAAGCACCATATATGGGTATATAGGGCCAAAGGGTGGGGAGAGCATCATCAAAGCACCATATATGGGTATATAGGGCCAAAGGTGGGAGAGCATCATCAAAGCACCATATATGGGTATATAGGGCCAAGGTGTGTGGAGAGCATCATCAAAGCACCATATATGGGTATATATGGCCAAGGTGTGTGGAGAGCATCATCAAAGCACCATATATGGGTATATAGGGCCAAAGGGTGGGGAGAGCATCATCAAAGCACCATATATGGGTATATAGGGCCAAAGGGTGTGGAGAGCATCATCAAAGCACCATATATGGGTATATAGGGCCAAGGTGTGTGGAGAGCATCATCAAAGCACCATATATGGGTATATAGGGCCAAAGGGTGTGGACAGCATCATCAAAGCACCATATATGGGTATATAGTGCAAAGGGTGGGGACAGCATCATCAAAGCACCATATATGGGTATACAGGGCCAAGGTGTGTGGAGAGCATCATCAAAGCACCATATATGGGTATATAGGGCCAAAGGGTGGGGAGAGCATCATCAAAGCACCATATATGGGTATATAGGGCCAAGGTGTGTGGAGAGCATCATCAAAGCACCATATATGGGTATATAGGGCCAAAGGGTGTGGAGAGCATCATCAAAGCACCATATATGGGTATATAGGGCCAAGGTGTGGGGAGAGCATCATCAAAGCACCATATATGGGTATATAGGGCCAAAGGGTGGGGAGAGCATCATCAAAGCACCATATATGGGTATATAGGGCCAAGGTGTGTGGAGAGCATCATCAAAGCACCATATATGGGTATATAGGGCCAAAGGGTGGGGAGAGCATCATCAAAGCACCATATATGGGTATATAGGGCCAAGGTGTGTGGAGAGCATCATCAAAGCACCATATATGGGTATATAGGGCCAAGGTGTGTGGAGAGCATCATCAAAGCACCATATATGGGTATATAGGGCCAAAGGGTGGGGAGAGCATCATCAAAGCACCATATATGGGTATATAGGGCCAAAGTGGGTGGAGAGCATCATCAAAGCACCATATATGGGTATATAGGGCCAAAGGGTGGGGAGAGCATCATCAAAGCACCATATATGGGTATATAGGGCCAAAGGGTGTGGAGAGCATCATCAAAGCACCATATATGGGTATATAGGGCCAAGGGTGGGGAGAGCATCATCAAAGCACCATATATGGGTATATAGGGCCAAGGTGTGTGGAGAGCATCATCAAAGCACCATATATGGGTATATAGGGCCAAAGGGTGGGGAGAGCATCATCAAAGCACCATATATGGGTATATAGGGCCAAAGGGTGGGGAGAGCATCATCAAAGCACCATATATGGGTATATAGGGCCAAGGGTGGGGAGAGCATCATCAAAGCCCCATATATGGGTATATAGGGCCAAAGGGTGGGGAGAGCATCATCAAAGCACCATATATGGGTATATAGGGCCAAAGGGTGGGGAGAGCATCATCAAAGCACCATATATGGGTATATAGGGCCAAAGGGTGGGGAGAGCATCATCAAAGCACCATATATGGGTATATAGGGCCAAAGGGTGGGGAGAGCATCATCAAAGCACCATATATGGGTATATAGGGCCAAAGGGTGGGGAGAGCATCATCAAAGCACCATATATGGGTATATAGGGCCAAGGTGTGTGGAGAGCATCATCAAAGCACCATATATGGGTATATAGGGCCAAAGGGTGGGGAGAGCATCATCAAAGCACCATATATGGGTATATAGGGCCAAGGTGTGTGGAGAGCATCATCAAAGCACCATATATGGGTATATAGGGCCAAAGGGTGTGGAGAGCATCATCAAAGCACCATATATGGGTATATAGGGCCAAGGTGTGTGGAGAGCATCATCAAAGCACCATATATGGGTATATAGGGCCAAAGGGTGGGGAGAGCATCATCAAAGCACCATATATGGGTATATAGGGCCAAAGGGTGTGGAGAGCATCATCAAAGCACCATATATGGGTATATAGGGCCAAAGGGTGGGGAGAGCATCATCAAAGCACCATATATGGGTATATAGGGCCAAGGTGTGTGGAGAGCATCATCAAAGCACCATATATGGGTATATAGGGCCAAAGGGTGGGGAGAGCATCATCAAAGCACCATATATGGGTATATAGGGCCAAGGTGTGTGGAGAGCATCATCAAAGCACCATATATGGGTATATAGGAAAAAAAGCGTGGGGAGAGCATCATCAAAGCACCATATATGGGTATATAGGGCCAAGGTGTGTGGAGAGCATCATCAAAGCACCATATATGGGTATATAGGGCCAAAGGGTGGGGAGAGCATCATCAAAGCACCATATATGGGTATATAGGGCCAAGGTGTGGGGAGAGCATCATCAAAGCACCATATATGGGTATATAGGGCCAAGGTGTGTGGAGAGCATCATCAAAGCACCATATATGGGTATATAGGGCCAAAGGGTGGGGAGAGCATCATCAAAGCACCATATATGGGTATATAGGGCCAAGGTGTGGGGAGAGCATCATCAAAGCACCATATATGGGTATATAGGGCCAAAGGGTGTGGAGAGCATCATCAAAGCACCATATATGGGTATATAGGGCCAAGGTGTGTGGAGAGCATCATCAAAGCACCATATATGGGTATATAGGGCCAAAGGGTGTGGAGAGCATCATCAAAGCACCATATATGGGTATATAGGGCCAAAGGGTGGGGAGAGCATCATCAAAGCACCATATATGGGTATATAGGGCCAAGGTGTGTGGAGAGCATCATCAAAGCACCATATATGGGTATATAGGGCCAAGGTGTGTGGAGAGCATCATCAAAGCACCATATATGGGTATATAGGGCCAAGGTGGGGAGAGCATCATCAAAGCACCATATATGGGTATATAGGGCCAAAGGGTGGGGAGAGCATCATCAAAGCACCATATATGGGTATATAGGCCAAAGGGTGGGGAGAGCATCATCAAAGCACCATATATGGGTATATAGGGCCAAAGGGTGTGGAGAGCATCATCAAAGCACCATATATGGGTATATAGGGCCAAAGGGTGGGGAGAGCATCATCAAAGCACCATATATGGGTATATAGGGCCAAGGGTGGGGAGAGCATCATCAAAGCACCATATATGGGTATATAGGGCCAAGGTGTGTGGAGAGCATCATCAAAGCACCATATATGGGTATGTAGTGCCAAAGGGTGGGGAGAGCATCATCAAAGCACCATATATGGGTATATAGGGCCAAAGGGTGTGGAGAGCATCATCAAAGCACCATATATGGGTATATAGGGCCAAAGGGTGGGGAGAGCATCATCAAAGCACCATATATGGGTATATAGGGCCAAAGGGTGGGGAGAGCATCATCAAAGCACCATATATGGGTATATAGGGCCAAAGGGTGGGGAGAGCATCATCAAAGCACCATATATGGGTATATAGGGCCAAGGTGTGGGGAGAGCATCATCAAAGCACCATATATGGGTATATAGGGCCAAAGGGTGGGGAGAGCATCATCAAAGCACCTTATATGGGTATATCGGGCTAAAGAGTGGGGAGAGCAACATCAAAGCACCATATATGGGTATATAGGCCAAAGGGTTGGGACAGCATCATCAGAGCACCATATATGGGTATATAGGGCCAGGATGTGTGGAGAGCATCATCAAAGCACCATATATGGGTATATAGGGCCAAGGCTGTGGAGAGCATCATCAAAGCACCATATATGGGTATATAGGGCCAAGGTGTGTGGAGAGCATCATCAAAGCACCATATATGGGTATATAGGGCCAAAGGGTGGGGAGAGCATCATCAAAGCACCATATATGGGTATATAGGCCCAAGGGGTGGGGAGAGCATCATCAAAGCACCATATATGGGTATATAGGGCCAAAGGGTGGGGAGAGCATCATCAAAGCACCATATATGGGTATATAGGGCCAAAGGGTGGGGAGAGCATCATCAAAGCACCATATATGGGTATATATGGCCAAAGGGTGGGGAGAGCATCATCAAAGCACCATATATGGGTATATAGGGCCAAGGTGTGTGGAGAGCATCATCAAAGCACCATATATGGGTATAAAAGGCCAAAGGGTGGGGAGAGCATCATCAAAGCACCATATATGGGTATATAGGGCCAAGGTGTGGGGAGAGCATCATCAAAGCACCATATATGGGTATATAGGGCCAAAGGGTGGGGAGAGCATCATCAAAGCACCATATATGGGTATATATGGCCAAAGGTGTGGGGAGAGCATCATCAAAGCACCATATATGGGTATATAGGGCCAAGGTGTGGGGAGAGCATCATCAAAGCACCATATATGGGTATATAGGGCCAAAGGGTGGGGAGAGCATCATCAAAGCACCATATATGGGTATATATGGCCAAAGGGTGGGGAGAGCATCATCAAAGCACCATATATGGGTATATAGGGCCAAAGGGTGGGGAGAGCATCATCAAAGCACCATATATGGGTATATAGGGCCAAAGGGTGGGGAGAGCATCATCAAAGCACCATATATGGGTATATAGGGCCAAAGGGTGGGGAGAGCATCATCAAAGCACCATATATGGGTATATAGGGCCAAAGGGTGGGGAGAGCATCATCAAAGCACCATATATGGGTATATAGGGCCAAGGTGTGTGGAGAGCATCATCAAAGCACCATATATGGGTATATAGGGCCAAGGTGTGTGGAGAGCATCATCAAAGCACCATATATGGGTATATAGGGCCAAGGGTGGGGAGAGCATCATCAAAGCACCATATATGGGTATATAGGGCCAAGGTGTGTGGAGAGCATCATCAAAGCACCATATATGGGTATATAGGGCCAAAGGGTGGGGAGAGCATCATCAAAGCACCATATATGGGTATATAGGGCCAAGGTGTGTGGAGAGCATCATCAAAGCACCATATATGGGTATATAGGGCAAAGGTGTGTGGAGAGCATCATCAAAGCACCATATATGGGTATATAGGGCAAAGGTGTGTGGAGAGCATCATCAAAGCACCATATATGGGTATATAGGGCCAAAGGGTGGGGAGAGCATCATCAAAGCACCATATATGGGTATATAGGGCCAAGGTGTGTGGAGAGCATCATCAAAGCACCATATATGGGTATATAGGGCCAAGGTGTGTGGAGAGCATCATCAAAGCACCATATATGGGTATATAGGGCCAAAGGGTGGGGAGAGCATCATCAAAGCACCATATATGGGTATATAGGGCCAAAGGGTGTGGAGAGCATCATCAAAGCACCATATATGGGTATATAGGGCCAAGGTGTGTGGAGAGCATCATCAAAGCACCATATATGGGTATATAGGTATAAAGGGCGAAGGTGTTGGGAGCGCATCATCAAAGCACCATATATAGATATATCATCAAAGCACCATATATGGGTATATAGGGCCAAAGGGTGGGGAGAGCATCATCAAAGCACCATATATGGGTATATAGGGCCAAGGTGGGGAGAGCATCATCAAAGCACCATATATGGGTATATAGGGCCAAAGGGTGTGGACAGCATCATCAAAGCACCATATATGGGTATATAGGGCAAAGGGTGGGGAGAGCATCATCAAAGCACCATATATGGGTATATAGGGCCAAGGTGTGTGGAGAGCATCATCAAAGCACCATATATGGGTATATAGGACCAAAGCGTGGGGAGAGCATCATCAAAGCACCATATATGGGTATATAGGGCCAAGGTGTGTGGAGAGCATCATCAAAGCACCATATATGGGTATATAGGGCCAAGGTGTGTGGAGAGCATCATCAAAGCACCATATATGGGTATATAGGGCCAAAGGGTGTGGAGAGCATCATCAAAGCACCATATATGGGTATATAGGGCCAAGGTGTGTGGAGAGCATCATCAAAGCACCATATATGGGTATATAGGACCAAAGGGTGGGGAGAGCATCATCAAAGCACCATATATGGGTATATAGGGCCAAGGTGTGTGGAGAGCATCATCAAAGTACCATATATGGGTATATAGGGCCAAAGGGTGGGGAGAGCATCATCAAAGCACCATATATGGGTATATAGGGCCAAGGTGTGTGGAGAGCATCATCAAAGCACCATATATGGGTATATAGGGCCAAGGTGTGTGGAGAGCATCATCAAAGCACCATATATGGGTATATAGGGCCAAAGGGTGGGGAGAGCATCATCAAAGCACCATATATGGGTATATAGGGCCAAGGTGGGTGGAGAGCATCATCAAAGCACCATATATGGGTATATATGGCCAAAGGGTGGGGAGAGCATCATCAAAGCACCATATATGGGTATATATGGCCAAAGGGTGGGGAGAGCATCATCAAAGCACCATATATGGGTATATAGGGCCAAAGGGTGGGGAGAGCATCATCAAAGCACCATATATGGGTATATAGGGCCAAAGGGTGGGGAGAGCATCATCAAAGCACCATATATGGGTATATAGGGCCAAAGGGTGGGGAGAGCATCATCAAAGCACCATATATGGGTATATAGGGCCAAAGGGTGGGGAGAGCATCATCAAAGCACCATATATGGGTATATAGGGCCAAGGGTGGGGAGAGCATCATCAAAGCACCATATATGGGTATATAGGGCCAAGGTGTGTGGAGAGCATCATCAAAGCACCATATATGGGTATATAGGGCCAAAGGGTGGGGAGAGCATCATCAAAGCACCATATATGGGTATATAGGGCCAAAGAGTGCGGAGAGCATCATCAAAGCACCATATATGGGTATATAGGGCTAAAGGGTGGGGATACCATCTTCAAAGCACCATGTATGTGTATTTTGGGTCAAAAGGTGGGGAGAGCATCATCAAAGCACCACATATGGGTACATAGTGCCAAAGGGTGGGGAGAGCATCATCAAAGCACCATATATGGGTATGTAGGGCCAAAGGTTGGGGAGAGCATCATCAAAGCACCATATACAGTCAGGTCCAGAAATATTGGGACATCGACACAATTCTAACATCTTTGGCTCTATACAGCACCACAATGGATTTGGAATGAAACAAACACAATGTGCTTTAACTGCAGACTGTCAGCTTTAATTTGAGGGTATGTACATCCAACTCAGGTGAATGGTGTAGGTATTACAACAGTTTGCATATGTGCCTCCCACTTGTTAAGGGACCAAAAGTAATGGGACAGAATAATAATCATAAATCAAACTTTCCCTTTTTAATACTTGGTTGCAAATCCATTGCAGTCAATCACAGCCTGAAGCCTGAAACGCATAGACATCACCAGACACTGGGTTTCATCCCTGGTGATGCTCTGCCAGGCCTCTACTGCAACTGTCTTCAGTTCCTGCTTGTTCTTGGGGCATTTTCCCTTCAGTTTTGTCTTCAGCAAGTGAAATGCATGCTCAATGGGATTCAGGTCAGCTGATTGACTTGGCCATTGCATAACATTCCACTTCTGTCCCTTCAAAAACTCTTTGGTTGCTTTTGCAGTATGCTTTGGGTCATTGTCCATCTGTACTGTGAAGTGCCGTCCAATGAGTTCTGCAGCATTTGGCTGAACATGAGCAGATAATATTGCCCAAAACACTGCAGAATTCATCCTGCTGCTTTTGTCAGCAGTCACATCATCAATAAATATAAGAGAACCAGTTCCATTGGCAGCCATACATGCCTACGCCATGACACTACCACCACCATGCTTCACTGATGAGGTGGTATGCTTAGGATCATGAGCAGTTCATCCTTCTCCATACTCTTCTCTTCCCATCACTCTGGTACAAGTTGATCTTGGTCTCATCTGTCCATAGGATGTTGTTCCAGAACTGTGAAGGCTTTTAGATGTTGTTTGGCAAACTCTAATCTGGCCTTCCTGTTTTTGAGGCTCACCAATGGTTTACATCTTGTGGTGAACCCTCTGTATTCACTCTGGTGAAATCTTCTTTTGATTGTTGACTTTGACATCACAAAGCACCATACCTCCTGGAGAGTGTTCTTGATCTGGCCAACTGTTGTGAAGGGTGTTTCTTCACCAGGGAAAGGATTCTTCGGTCATCCACCACAGTTGTTTTCCGTTGTCTCCCGGGTCTTTGGGTGTTGCTGAGCTCACCGGTGCGTTCCTTCTTTTTGAGAATGTTCCAAACAGTTGTTTTGGCCACACCTAATGTTCTTGCTATCTCTCTGATGGGTTTGTTTTGTTTCTTCAGCCTAATGATGGCTTGCTTCACTGATAGTGACAGCTCTTTGGATCTCATCTTGAGAGTTGACAGCAACAGATTCCAAATGCAAATAGCACACTTGAAATGAACTCTGGGCCTTTTATCTGCACATTGTAATTGGGGTACTGAGGGAATATCACACACCTGGCCATGGAACAGCTGAGAAGCCAATTGTCCCATTACTTTTGGTCCCTTAACAAGTGGGGGGCACATATGCAAACTGTTGTAATTCCTACACCGTTCACCTAAGTTGGATGTACATACGCACAAATTAAAGCTGACAGTCTGCAGTTAAGGCACATTGTGTTTGTTTCATTCCAAATCCATTGTGGTGGTGTGTAGAGCCCAAGATGTTAGAATTGTGTCGATGTCCCAATACTTCTGGACCTGACTGTATGTGTATGTAGGGCCAAAGGGGAGGGACAGGATCACCAGAGCACCATATATGGGTATATAGGCTCAACGTGGGGGGAGAGCATCATCAAACTACCATATCTGTGTATGTAGGGCCAAACGAAAGTGACAGCATAATCAAAGCACCATATATGGGTATATAGGGCCAAGGTGGGTGGAGAGCATCATCAAAGCACCATATATGGGTATGTAGGGCCAAAGGGTGGGGAGAGCATCATCAAAGCACCATATATGGGTATATAGGGCCAAGGTGTGTGAAGAGCATCATCAAAGCACCATATATGGGTATATAGGGCCAAAGGGTGGGGAGAGCATCATCAAAGCACTATCTATGTGTAACTACGGCCAAAGGGAGGGGAGAGCATCATCAAAGCAACATATATGGGTATATAGCGCCAAAAGGTGGGGAGAGCATCATCAAAGCACCATATATGGGTATGTAGGACCAGGGTGTGTGGAGAGCATCATCAAAGCCCCATATATGGGTATGTAGGGCCAAAGGGTGGGGAGAGCATCATCAAAGCACCATATATGGGTATATAGGGCCAAGGTGTGTGGAGAGCATCATCAAAGCACCATATATGGGTATATAGGAAAAAAAGCGTGGGGAGAGCATCATCAAAGCACCATATATGGGTATATAGGGCCAATTGGTGGGGAGAGCATCATCAAAGCACCATATATGGGTATATAGGGCCAAAGGGTGTGGAGAGCATCATCAAAGCACCATATATGGGTATATAGGGCCAAAGGGTGGGGAGAGCATCATCAAAGCACCATATATGGGTATATAGGGCCAAGGTGTGGGGAGAGCATCATCAAAGCACCATATATGGGTATATAGGGCCAAGGTGTGTAGAGCATCATCAAAGCACCATATATGGGTATATAGGGCCAAAGGGTGGGGAGAGCATCATCAAAGCACCATATATGGGTATATAGGGCCAAGGTGTGGGGAGAGCATCATCAAAGCACCATATATGGGTATATAGGGCAAAGGTGTGTGGAGAGCATCATCAAAGCACCATATATGGGTATATAGGGCCAAGGTGTGTGGAGAGCTTCATCAAAGCACCATATATGGGTATATAGGGCCAAAGGGTGTGGAGAGCATCATCAAAGCACCATATATGGGTATATAGGGCCAAAGGGTGGGGAGAGCATCATCAAAGCACCATATATGGGTATATAGGGCCAAGGTGTGTGGAGAGCATCATCAAAGCACCATATATGGGTATATAGGGCCAAGGTGTGTGGAGAGCATCATCAAAGCACCATATATGGGTATATAGGGCCAAGGTGGGTGGAGAGCATCATCAAAGCACCATATATGGGTATATAGGGCCAAAGGGTGGGGAGAGCATCATCAAAGCACCATATATGGGTATATAGGCCAAAGGGTGGGGAGAGCATCATCAAAGCACCATATATGGGTATATAGGGCCAAAAGGTGGGGAGAGCATCATCAAAGCACCATATATGGGTATATAGGGCCAAAGGGTGGGGAGAGCATCATCAAAGCACCATATATGGGTATATAGGGCCAAAGGGTGGGGAGAGCATCATCAAAGCACCATATATGGGTATATAGGGCCAAAGGGTGGGGAGAGCATCATCAAAGCACCATATATGGGTATATAGGGCCAAAGGTGGGGAGAGCATCATCAAAGCACCATATATGGGTATATAGGGCCAAGGTGTGTGGAGAGCATCATCAAAGCACCATATATGGGTATATAGGGCCAAAGGGTGGGGAGAGCATCATCAAAGCACCATATATG
Organism: Python bivittatus; assembly: GCF_059951505.1. Classification (NCBI taxonomy): domain Eukaryota; kingdom Metazoa; phylum Chordata; class Lepidosauria; order Squamata; family Pythonidae; genus Python; species Python bivittatus. The sequence continues at coordinate 82,781 of NW_028277064.1, forward strand.
GGTATATAGGGCCAAAGGGTGGGGAGAGCATCATCAAAGCACCATATATGGGTATATAGGGCCAAAAGGTGGGGAGAGCATCATCAAAGCACCATATATGGGTATATAGGGCCAAAGGGTGGGGAGAGCATCATCAAAGCACCATATATGGGTATATAGGGCCAAAGGGTGGGGAGAGCATCATCAAAGCACCATATATGGGTATATAGGGCCAAAGGTGGGGAGAGCATCATCAAAGCACCATATATGGGTATATAGGGCCAAGGTGGGGAGAGCATCATCAAAGCACCATATATGGGTATATAGGGCCAAAGGGTGGAGAGCATCATCAAAGCACCATATATGGGTATATAGGGCCAAAGGGTGGGGAGAGCATCATCAAAGCACCATATATGGGTATATAGGGCCAAAGGGAGGGCGAGCATCATCAAAGCACCATGTATATATATTTTGGGGCAAAAGGTGGGGAGAGCATCATCAAAGCACCATATATGGGTATATAGGGCCAAAGGGTGGGGAGAGCATCATCAAAGCACCATATATGGGTATGTAGGGCCAAAGGGTGGGGAGAGCATCATCAAAGCACCATATATGGGTATATAGGGCCAAGGTGTGTGGAGAGCATCATCAAAGCACCATATATGGGTATATAGGGCCAAGGGGTGGGGAGAGAATCATCAAAGCACCATATATGGGTATATAGGGCCAAGGTGTGTGGAGAGCTTCATCAAAGCACCATATATGGGTATGTAGGGCCAAAGGGTGTGGAGAGCATCATCAAAGCACCATATATGGGTATATAGGGCCAAAGGTGGGAGAGCATCATCAAAGCACCATATATGGGTATATAGGGCCAAGGTGTGGGGAGAGCATCATCAAAGCACCATATATGGGTATATAGGGCCAAGGTGTGTAGAGCATCATCAAAGCACCATATATGGGTATATAGGGCCAAAGGGTGGGGAGAGCATCATCAAAGCACCATATATGGGTATATAGGGCCAAGGTGTGTGGAGAGCATCATCAAAGCACCATATATGGGTATATAGGGCCAAAGGGTGGGGAGAGCATCATCAAAGCACCATATATGGGTATATAGGGCCAAGGTGTGTGGAGAGCATCATCAAAGCACCATATATGGGTATATAGGGCCAAGGTGTGTGGAGAGCATCATCAAAGCACCATATATGGGTATGTAGGGTCAAAAGGTGGGGAGAGCATCATCAAAGCACCATATATGGGTATATAGGGCCAAGGTGTGTGGAGAGCATCATCAAAGCACCATATATGGGTATATAGGGCCAAGGTGTGTGGAGAGCATCATCAAAGCACCATATATGGGTATATAGGGCCAAGGTGGGGAGAGCATCATCAAAGCACCATATATGGGTATATAGGGCCAAAGGGTGGGAAGAGCATCATCAAAGCACTATATATGTGTATGTACGGCCAAAGGGAGGGGAGAGCATCATCAAAGCAACATATATGGGTATATAGCGCCAAAAGGTGGGGAGAGCATCATCAAAGCACCATATATGGGTATGTAGGGCCAAAGGGTGGGGAGAGCATCATCAAAGCACCATATATGGGTATATAGGGCCAAAGGGTGGGGAGAGCATCATCAAAGCACCATATATGGGTATATAGGGCCAAAGGGTGGGGAGAGCATCATCAAACCACCATATATGGGTATATAGGGCCAAAGGTGGGGAGAGCATCATCAAAGCACCATATATGGGTATATAGGGCCAAGGTGTGTGGAGAGCATCATCAAAGCACCATATATGGGTATATAGGGCCAAAGGGTGGGGAGAGCATCATCAAAGCACCATATATGGGTATATAGGGCCAAAGGGTGGGGAGAGCATCATCAAAGCACCATATATGGGTATATAGGGCCAAAGGGTGGGGAGAGCATCATCAAAGCACCATATATGGGTATATAGGGCCAAAGGGTGGGGAGAGCATCATCAAAGCACCATATATGGGTATATAGGGCCAAAGGGTGGGGAGAGCATCATCAAAGCACCATATATGGGTATGTAGGGCCAAAGGGTGGGGAGAGCATCATCAAAGCACCATATATGGGTATATAGGGCCAAAGGTGGGGAGAGCATCATCAAAGCACCATATATGGGTATATAGGGCCAAGGTGGGGAGAGCATCATCAAAGCACCATATATGGGTATATAGGGCCAAAGGGTGGTGAGAGCATCATCAAAGCACCATATATGGGTATACAGGGCCAAAGGGTGGGGAGAGCATCATCAAAGCACCATATATGGGTATACAGGGCCAAAGGGTGGGGAGCATCATCAAAGCACCATATATGGGTATTTTGGGGCAAAAGGTGGGGAGAGCATCATCAAAGCACCATATATGGGTATGTAGGGCCAAAGGGTGGGGAGAGCATCATCAAAGCACCATATATGGGTATGTAGGGCCAAAGGGTGGGGAGAGCATCATCAAAGCACCATATATGGGTATATAGGGCCAAGGTGTGTGGAGAGCATCATCAAAGCACCATATATGGGTATATAGGGCCAAAGGGTGGGGAGAGCATCATCAAAGCACCATATATGGGTATATAGGGCCAAAGGGTGGAGAGCATCATCAAAGCACCATATATGGGTATATAGGGCCAAAGGGTGGGGAGAGCATCATCAAAGCACCATATATGGGTATATAGGGCCAAGGTGTGTGGAGAGCATCATCAAAGCACCATATATGGGTATATAGGGCCAAAGGGTGGGGAGAGCATCATCAAAGCACCATATATGGGTATATAGGGCCAAGGTGGGGAGAGCATCATCAAAGCACCATATATGGGTATGTAGGGCCAAAGGGTGGGGAGAGCATCATCAAAGCACCATATATGGGTATATAGGGCCAAAGGGTGGGGAGAGCATCATCAAAGCACCATATATGGGTATATAGGGCCAAAGGGTGGGGAGAGCATCATCAAAGCACCATATATGGGTATATAGGGCCAAAGGGTGGGGAGAGCATCATCAAAGCACCATATATGGGTATATAGGGCCAAGGTGGGGAGAGCATCATCAAAGCACCATATATGGGTATGTAGGGCCAAAGGGTGGGGAGAGCATCATCAAAGCACCATATATGGGTATATGGGCCAAAGGGTGGGAGAGCATCATCAAAGCACCATATATGGGTATATAGGGCCAAAGGGTGGGGAGAGCATCATCAAAGCACCATATATGGGTATATAGGGCCAAAGGGTGGGGAGAGCATCATCAAAGCACCATATATGGGTATATAGGGCCAAAGGGTGGGGAGAGCATCATCAAAGCACCATATATGGGTATATAGGGCCAAAGGGTGGGGAGAGCATCATCAAAGCACCATATATGGGTATATAGGGCCAAGGTGTGTGGAGAGCATCATCAAAGCACCATATATGGGTATATAGGGCCAAAGGGTGGGGAGAGCATCATCAAAGCACCATATATGGGTATATAGGGCCAAGGTGTGTGGAGAGCATCATCAAAGCACCATATATGGGTATATAGGGCCAAGGTGTGTGGAGAGCATCATCAAAGCACCATATATGGGTATATAGGGCCAAAGGGTGGGGAGAGCATCATCAAAGCACCATATATGGGTATATAGGGCCAAGGTGGGTGGAGAGCATCATCAAAGCACCATATATGGGTATATAGGGCCAAAGGGTGGGGAGAGCATCATCAAAGCACCATATATGGGTATATAGGGCCAAAGGGTGGGGAGAGCATCATCAAACCACCATATATGGGTATATAGGGCCAAAGGTGGGGAGAGCATCATCAAACCACCATATATGGGTATATAGGGCCAAAGGGTGGGGAGAGCATCATCAAAGCACCATATATGGGTATATAGGGCCAAAGGGTGGGGAGAGCATCATCAAAGCACCATATATGGGTATATAGGGCCAAAGGGTGTGGAGAGCATCATCAAAGCACCATATATGGGTATATAGGGCCAAGGTGTGTGGAGAGCATCATCAAAGCACCATATATGGGTATATAGGGCCAAGGTGGGTGGAGAGCATCATCAAAGCACCATATATGGGTATATAGGGCCAAAGGGTGGGGAGAGCATCATCAAAGCACCATATATGGGTATATAGGCCATAGGGTGGGGAGAGCATCATCAAAGCACCATATATGGATATATAGGGCCAAAGGGTGGGGAGAGCATCATCAAAGCACCATATATGTGTATACAGGGCCAAAGGGTGGGGAGAGCATCATCAAAGCACCATATATGGGTATATAGGGCCAAAGGGTGGGGAGAGCATCATCAAAGCACCATATATGGGTATATAGGGCCAAAGGGTGGGGAGAGCATCATCAAAGCACCATATATGGGTATATAGGGCCAAAGGTGGGGAGAGCATCATCAAAGCACCATATATGGGTATATAGGGCCAAGGTGTGTGGAGAGCATCATCAAAGCACCATATATGGGTATATAGGGCCAAAGGGTGGGGAGAGCATCATCAAAGCACCATATATGGGTATATAGGGCCAAAGGTTGGGGAGAGCATCATCAAAGCACCATATATGGGTATATAGGGCCAAAGGGTGGGGAGAGCATCATCAAAGCACCATATATATGGGTATATAGGGCCAAAGGGTGGGGAGAGCATCATCAAAGCACCATATATGGGTATATAGGGCCAAAAGGTGGGGAGAGCATCATCAAAGCACCATATATGGGTATATAGGGCCAAAGGGTGGGGAGAGCATCATCAAAGCACCATATATGGGTATATAGGGCCAAAGGGTGGGGAGAGCATCATCAAAGCACCATATATGGGTATATAGGGCCAAGGTGTGTGGAGAGCATCATCAAAGCACCATATATGGGTATATAGGGCCAAAGGGTGGGGAGAGCATCATCAAAGCACCATATATGGGTATATAGGGCCAAGGTGTGTGGAGAGCATCATCAAAGCACCATATATGGGTATATAGGGCCAGGTGGTGGGGAGAGAATCATCAAAGCACCATATATGGGTATATAGGGCCAAGGGGTGGGGAGAGCATCATCAAAGCACCATATATGGGTATATAGGGCCAAAGGGTGGGGAGAGCATCATCAAAGCACCATATATGGGTATATAGGGCCAAAGGGTGGGGAGAGCATCATCAAAGCACCATATATGGGTATATAGGGCCAAAGGGTGGGGAGAGCATCATCAAAGCACCATATATGGGTATATAGGGCCAAAGGGTGGGGAGAGCATCATCAAAGCACCATATATGGGTATATAGGGCCAAAGTGTGTGGAGAGCATCATCAAAGCACCATATATGGGTATATAGGGCCAAGGTGTGGGGAGAGCATCATCAAAGCACCATATATGGGTATATAGGGCCAAAGGGTGGGGAGAGCATCATCAAAGCACCATATATGGGTATATAGGGCCAAGGTGTGTGGAGAGCATCATCAAAGCACCATATATGGGTATATAGGGCCAAGGGGTGGGGAGAGCATCATCAAAGCACCATATATGGGTATATAGGGCCAAGGTGGGTGGAGAGCATCATCAAAGCACCATATATGGGTATATAGGGCCAAAGGGTGGGGAGAGCATCATCAAAGCACCATATATGGGTATATAGGGCCAAGGTGTGTGGAGAGCATCATCAAAGCACCATATATGGGTATATAGGGCCAAAGGGTGGGGAGAGCATCATCAAAGCACCATATATGGGTATATAGGGCCAAAGGGTGGGGAGAGCATCATCAAAGCACCATATATGGGTATATAGGGCCAAAGGGTGGGGAGAGCATCATCAAAGCACCATATATGGGTATATAGGGCCAAAGGGTGGGGAGAGCATCATCAAAGCACCATATATGGGTATATAGGGCCAAGGTGTGTGGAGAGCATCATCAAAGCACCATATATGGGTATATAGGGCCAAAGGGTGGGGAGAGCATCATCAAAGCACCATATATGGGTATATAGGGCCAAGGTGTGTGGAGAGCATCATCAAAGCACCATATATGGGTATATAGGGCCAAAGGGTGGGGAGAGCATCCTCAAAGCACCATATTTGGGTATGTTGGGCAAACGTGTGGGGAGAGCATCATCAAAGAACCTTATATGGGTATATAGGTCCAAACGGTGGGTAGAACAACATCAAAGCACGATATATGGGTATATAGGGCCAAAGGAAGGGGAGAGCATCATCATAGCACCTTATATGTCTATTTTGGGGAAAAGGTGGGGAGAGCATTATCAAAGCACCATATATAGGTATATAGGGCCAAAGGGTGGAGAGAGCATCATCAAAGCACCATATATGGGAATGTAGTGCCAAAGGGTGGGGAGAGCATCATCAAAGCACCATATATGGGTATATAGGGCCAAAGGGTGGGGAGAGCATCATCAAAGCACCATATATGGGTATATAGGGCCAAAGGGTGGGGAGAGCATCATCAAAGCACCATATATGGGTATATAGGGCCAAAGGGTGGGGAGAGCATCATCAAAGCACCATATATGGGTATATAGGGCCAAGGTGTGTGGAGAGCATCATCAAAGCACCATATATGGGTATATAGGGCCAAGGTGGGTGGAGAGCATCATCAAAGCACCATATATGGGTATATAGGGCCAAAGGGTGGGGAGAACATCAACAAATCACCATATATGGGTATATAGGGCCAAAGGGTGGGGAGAGCATCATCAAAGCACCATATATGGGTATATAGGGCCAAAGGGTGGGGAGAGCATCATCAAAGCACCATATATGGGTATATAGGGCCAAAGGGTGGGGAGAGCATCATCAAAGCACCATATATGGGTATATAGGGCCAAAGGGTGGGGAGAGCATCATCAAAGCACCATATATGGGTATATAGGGCCAAGATGTGTGGAGAGCATCATCAAAGCACCATATATGGGTATATAGGGCCAAAGGGTGGGGAGAGCATCATCAAAGCACCATATATGGGTATATAGGGCCAAGGTGTGTGGAGAGCATCATCAAAGCACCATATATGGGTATATAGGGCCAAAGGGTGGGGACAACATCATCAAAGCACCCTATATAAGTATCTACGGCCAAGGTGGGTGGAGAGCATCAACAAATCACCATATATGGGTATATAGGGCCAAGGTGTGTGGAGAGCATCATCAAAGCACCGTATATTGGTATATAGGGCCAAAGGGTGGGGAGAGCATCATCAAAGCACCATATATGGGTATATAGGGCCAAAGGGTGGGGAGAGCATCATCAAAGCACCATATATGGGTATATAGGGCCAAAGGGTGGGGAGAGCATCATCAAAGCACCATATATGGGTATATAGGGGCAAAAGGTGGGGAGAGCATCATCAAAGCACCATATATGGGTATATAGGGCCAAAGGGTGGGGAGAGCATCATCAAAGCACCATATATGGGTATATAGGGCCAAGGTGGGTGGAGAGCATCATCAAAGCACCATATATGGGTATATAGGGCCAAAGGGTGGGGAGAGCATCATCAAAGCACCATATATGGGTATATAGGGCCAAGATGTGTGGAGAGCATCATCAAAGCACCATATATGGGTATATAGGGCCAAAGGGTGGGGAGAGCATCATCAAAGCACCATATATGGGTATATAGGGCCAAGGTGGGTGGAGAGCATCATCAAAGCACCATATATGGGTATATAGGGCCAAAGGGTGGGGAGAGCATCATCAAAGCACCCTATATGGGTATATAGGGCCAAGGTGGGTGGAGAGCATCATCAAAGCACCATATATGGGTATATAGGGCCAAAGAATGGGGAGAGCATCATCAAAGCACCATATATGGGTATATAGGGCCAAAGGGTGGGGAGAGCATCATCAAAGCACCATATATGGGTATATAGGGCCAAGGTGGGGAGAGCATCATCAAAGCACCATATATGGGTATATAGGGCCAAAGGGTGGGGAGAGCATCATCAAAGCACCATATATGGGTATATAGGGCCAAAGGGTGGGGAGAGCATCATCAAAGCACCATATATGGGTATATAGGGCCAAAGCGTGGGGACGGCATCATCAAGCAATATATGGGTATATAGGGCCAAGGGGTGCGGAGAGCATCATCAAATCACCATATATGGGTATATAGGGCCAAGGTGTGTAGAGAGCATCATCAAAGCACCATATATGGGTATATAGGGCCAAAGGGTGGGGAGAGCATCATCAAAGCACCATATATGGGTATATAGGGCCAAGATGTGTGGAGAGCATCATCAAAGCACCAGATATGGGTATTGTTGGAAGAAAAAGTTATCTTACCAAGTCCATTTCTGAGCCGGGAGTAAAGACACTGACAAATTGCATGAAGTTAGGAGATTTATTCTTCACCCAAGTGCAGAAGCAATGACAGCAGGCAGTTAGGTGGGCGGCCGCTCTGGGCCCCCTCCCCACAGTACCTTATATACCTTCTGTTACTTTCAAACCCACGTTAAGATGTCATGACTTTCTGATCCAATCAAAGCCAGTTACCTTGATCCATACTCCTCCCCTTACCCAGGACCCCTTTCTCTGATGCCAAATAAGGTTCTTCCTTTCTGTATGTAAACTAATTTCTATCACCTTGAGTGTTAACAGCCATATGTAAACATACATCCCTAAGAAACAAGGTCAGGACCGCTTATCTTTCTTTGTGAGGGGTCATCTGAACAAGAAGAGACTATCAGGTCAAGACAGTTTATCTGCTTACATGAGTTGCTGCCTTTCCAGTCAGGAAGAGGCAAACCATGTCAGCAATTAACACATCCTTGAGATTTTGAAAAGTGTTAAAGGTCTCATCCTCAAGAATGCAACCTTTTGATAATCTAAAATACAGTTAACCATACATACAGGAAAGGGAATATTGGCATTTTGCTAGGCCTGCTTTTATTATAAAGATAAATGTTTAAACATCTAAATGTCTTAATATATAAAAATGTCTACATGCACCAACCTTCTAACAATCGCCCCTCTGTGCATGGGAAGAATATTCCCATAGCACACTAATTAACGATAGCATGACTTACGAATAGAAAAAAATTTAGAGTATAAAATACGAGTTTTCAAATACAAAACGACAATTAGTATAAACAGAAGGGCTGTTAAAAAAAACAAAATGACAATTGGGTGCAAGGCAAGGTGCAAGACATTGGAGAATGTGGGACTCCAGCCGGAGAAAACATCCCACCAATGATGAATAGTCAGAACACCTATTTCCTGTACAACACGTACTAATTCAGCCCCTTCGTGGTATAATTTTAATACAAGACCTTTATCGGAAAGTTTCAAAGCTTTCAATTTCTGTTGCACACGATCACTTTCCCAAGCAAGTTGAGCTAGGGAGGAAACATCAAAGCCAAGGGGCAATGAAAAATTCCAGTCAGGGGCCTCCCACCCCAGTGTTCTAGAAGAATAGTGGACTACAGTATAATGTCCCCCAGAGGAGGTCACATACGAAACATGACAGTGGCACTGTCGCACAGGAGGATGAGACACCGTACCATCTTCCCAGCGAATAGCCGTGATGGAGACCACACAAACACACCCCCTACCATTATCGATGATACGGGGGGCTTCACTGGCCAACTGGGTCCAAACACAGGTGGCAGCGCTGAAATTGTAGGCACAAGGTTCAAAAGGAGTGGTATATGCAGGACAAAGCCATTTATGAAAACCCCATTGGGCACATTGAGCCGTCATGAGAAAAGAGTTTGCAGTAGCTAATTTGGAATTAAAGGTGGGGATCCATAGATGTTGATTAACAATGGAAGGGAGGGGAAGAAATTGAAATGCTTCTACTAGAGTACCCTTTACCACTGTGGTAAGAGTGAAATACAAGGAAGGGTAGGCCCTCCTAAAACGGTCAACTTTAATCCATTGCCAATTGACATCACCATCCAAAATAATAGGCCTCCAAGCGTGGCTGTCGCCTTGCTGCCATCCTCTGATATCTGTATCCATACGGAACAGATTTCCTAATTGAAGAATGGCACATCGGGTCGCAAGTGAAGAATTAAGCAGGCTATTATGAAAAAGTTGGAGGGCAGAAGCAGTAAAGTTAAAGTAAGCCATTGTGACTTGAATATCCTGGTGAAGAACATCAGCACTTTGCAAAATCTGTCGCTCTGTGAGATGGGACATAGTTTGAATATGCTTCCCCAGGGAGGCTATTTTATTCTCAAGAGCTTCAATGTCTATAGAGTTGATAACCCCAGCACCCGCGCCAATTCCCCCCATTATTGTGTCCAAAACTGAGCGAGTGGAACGACCACGAAACCAAGAAGTATATATGGGTAAAGCCCATGGGAGACAAACAGGTTCATGAATAGAAACATTGTAGGCAGAAACATTAATAGTGACATGATAAATACGGCGTAAGGGGGCTTCCATTATCTGGTGGGGGTGATCCCTCAAAAGTATAACAGTGGAAGGAGTTCCCAACACTAGAGAGTGAGCACGGATAAAATTAATATAGAAAAAACTATAATTGAAACCTATTAGACAGTCACCACGCAATCGTCCCACCTCAGGAAAGTTCCATGAGGTGGCCTGTTTCCGGGTGCGAATAGTTCGCCAAAAGCCATCAGTCAATGTCTGAAAAGTGAGATTCAGTGGGGTGGACCATAGGAGGTAAAAACGAGGCTGGTCCCATGGAATAGAGAAATAAAGCTTAGAACCGATGAACATCCAATCACCCATTCCATTAAAACCCATACAGTCACCCGTGGATCCAGGAAGCCATCGGTATTGTGACAGTACTTGTTGCTTACATAGCTGTAAGAAAGTATTCGCAGAGTTAAGAATGCGCTGAGAATTTGGAGGAGCCCAGGTAGTAGTAAAAGGAAAAGGGGATACGGAAACAGCCAGGAAACCTTGATTGAAGCTTCCAAGTAGGAGAATCCACAATACTACAAGCCGAGACATGCCTTCAAGCCCCAAGTGTCCGAATCCGGATCCCGAACAAGTCGGATGGGCAGCACTGGCGGTGGAGGTGAAGGGCTGTGATCTCGAACCGCTGGTTTGACGTGAGTCCAATGGATCCAGGTGTTTCGCTCCGCAATCCGGACGGCTGTTTATGTTGTCAGAAGGACCTGGTACGGACCATCCCACTTCGGTTGCAGTGGCGTCTTCCTGGAAAAGGAACGAATCCACACCCAATCGCCTGGTTCAAAGGGATGAAGGGTTTCCTCCAACGGTAAAGTCTGGAGAAGGGCACTCTGTGTCCACAAAGACCGGAGAAACCTACACATAGAAACAAGATAAGAAAACAGCGTAGAGTCCCCCCTCTCTAAATGGAGAGAGCGGGGATCCAAACCCTTTGAGACATCGGGCGGTCTGCCAAAAAGCAATTCAAAGGGAGACAATCCCACATCCTTACGAGGTCGCATTCGCAAATGGAACAAAGCAATAGGCAATACCTGGGGCCACTTTAAATGCGTTTCCTGACACAATTTACCTAACAGTGATTTAAGTTCCCTGTTAGCCCGTTCCACCCCCCCCCCCCGAAGATTGGGGATGATAAGGGACATGTAGGTTCTGTGTGATGCCTAAAGCTTGCAAGATATGGGTGATCACGTGTGCTGCAAAATGGTGGCCACGATCCATATCCAAAATGGAGGGGATCCCATATCGAGGTACCACATCTTTCAAGAGATGTCTTGCGGTTTCGAGTGCGGTCGCGCGCCGACAGGGAAAGGCTTCAACCCAGTGTGTAAGCTGATCTCTGCAAACAAGAACATATTCAAAACCATTTGCTTTTGGTAACTGGATATAGTCCAGCTGCAAATTCTCAAAGGGTCTTTGAGCCCAGGGTCTGCCTCCTTTGTGTATCCTTTGTCTGGAAGAGGCATTGTTGGCTTGACATGTGAGACATGCCCGTGCTACCTTTTCGGCTTCCATGTACACCCCTGGGGCGTACCATACTCTTCTGACAGTGTCCACTATAGCCTGAGTTCCACAATGGCCCTTTGAGTGGACCTGTTGGCAAAGGAGGCGTAGTAGTCATCTGGGGGCTAAGGGTCTGCCATCTGGCACCCTCCAAAACCCATCAGAAAAGGTCGCTTCATATTTTGCCTGCCACTGTTCCACCTCCCCCCTTTCAACGAAATCATCGTATGGAACAGATGATTGAAGGTGAAACTCAGTTGCTGCAACGGAAAGGGGAAAAGGCTGCAGGGCGGCCCATTTAGCTGCAGCATCTGTGAAAGCATTTCTCTTGGTGATCAGGGAGTTGTCTCGTTGATGTGCCGAGCAGTGCACCACAGCGAGGGCTTTAGGGAGCATAACGGCTTCCAAAAGCGAAGCCACCAACGCAGCATGAGCAATGGGGGAGCCAGAAGAAGTAAGGAAGCCCCGCTGTTTCCACAGGGCTCCTGTGGCATGACATACTCCAAATGCATATCTTGAATCCGTATAAACAGTGACACGAAGGGTGCAAGCAGCCCGACAAGCCTCGGTAAGGGCAATAAGTTCTGCAGCCTGGGCACTATGGGAGGGAGAAAGCGGAGAGGCCCAGATAATGTCATACAACGAAACCACTGCTGCTCCAGAAACACGGATGCCCTCGTGGAGGAAGGAGGAGCCATCGGTGAAATATTCACAGTCAGGGTTCGTGAGGGTCAGGTAACAATGTAGCAGGGTTCAGTGTAGAGCACCTTTCAAAAGAAATATGGTTAGAGGTAAAAAGTTCAGCCTCATATTGGGCAAGGCGCTGATGAGTGAAAGCCTGTGTTTGAGACTTCAAGAGGATTGCAGCGACCTCATGCGGTACCTTTAAAACGAGAGGGTGACCCAAAACCAAGTCACGTGAGCACTTTACCAGCTCAACAGCTGCAGCCACAGCGCACAGACAGGGAACCGCCCCGCGGGCAACAGGATCCAGCTGGACTGAATAATAGGCGACCGGACGGTGTGCTGGGCCCAAAAGTTGAGAAAGTACACCAGAAGCAACCCCACAATTCTCATGGACGAAAAGGAAAAAAGTTTTAGAATAGTCCGGAAGACCCAGGGCTGGCGCAGAGGAAAGGGTCCGCTTAATCTTGATCAATAAAGTGTCCAGGTCGGGAGTCCAGATAACGGATGCGGGGGCTTCCTTCACAGTGAGGAGGATCAAAGGATGGGTCAGTTCCCCAAAAGAAGGGATCCAGGGGTGACAAAACCCCAACACCCCAAGAAGAGCACGTACCTGGCGTTTAGTTGCGGGCTGTTTCATGTTTAAAATAGCTTGGATATGCTCAGTGGCCAATCTGCGAGAACCAGGGGCAATGATATAGCCCAAGTATTTCACTTCTGATTGTAAATATTGAAGTTTGGTTGCTGATGCCTTATGGCCACGGTCTGCCAGCGATGCAAGGAGGGCATAAGTATCCGTACGGCAAGAGTCCACCGTGTCCGATGCCACCAGTAAGTCATCCACATATTGGATAAGAACGGACCGGCAGGGTAAAACAATAGATGCTAAATCAGCTTTCAAAATTTGCGAAAACAGGGTAGGGGACTCCGTATATCCCTGGGGTAGCCGAGTCCAAGTATACTGAGTGGAGTTCCAGGTGAAGGCAAAAAGGTATTGTGACTCAGGGTGCACTGGAATGGAAAAGAAAGCAGCACACAAATCAATGACAGTAAAACACGTGGCTGTGGCAGGAATCATAGTTATGATGGTAGCGGGGTTCGGGACAACTGGTGCCCGTGGAATAACGTATGAATTGACAGCACGAAGGTCGTGCACAAAACGATAAACGGGGTTCCCTGCAGAGTCTAGTTTAGGTTTACGAACAGGAAAAATGGGGGTATTACATGGGGAAGTGCAAGGACGCAAAACCCCTTGTCTAAGGTAGCTGGTAATAAGCAGTTGAATGGGTCCAATGGCTTCAGTTGGAATACTATATTGGGGCAGACACGGTGGTGGTCCAGATTTAGTCTGAATGACAACAGGAGCTGCACTTTTCAGGAACCCAACATCCGAGGACTCCCAGCCCCATAATGAATCCGGGAGGGTGCACAAGTCCGGGGGCACCGTATGGGGGTCTGAGGCTGCTGAAAAAAGGGAAAAAAGACAATGCATATATGTCAAGGGAACGTCCAAAATCAACCCATTAGGAGTGCATTTAATAGTGGCTCCAAGCTTACAGAGTAAATCACGACCAAAAAGGGAAACCGGAGATTCAGAACAAATGGTAAAAGCATGTTCAATAGTAAGGGGACCCACTTCAACCTTTAGAGGATCGGTAACATTCACGGGGATAACCCTACCCCCAACCCCAACAATATGGTCAGAAACATCAGAAAGAACAGAGGAGGAAGAAGGAGGGTGGGTTAGTAGGGATGCCGTGGCCCCGGTATCAACCAAACAGTGATACTGTTGGCCATCCACCGTCAAAGACAAAAAGGGTTCCCCCCCAGGTCCGGACCGAAGAGGTAAAGCGAGTGCACTCAAGGGCTTTGGTTCTTGGGCGTCCCCAAGATCCCGTCATTGCGGAGAAAATCCGGACTGCGCCGGAGAATGTGGAAGGAATAACAGGATATGAGCGAGGTTGGGAAGGGAGAGGAGGAGGTGGAGCCGGAGTGTGGGAACAAGGAAACGGTATGGGTTGTTGCTGGGGAAGAAAAGGGTTCCCACTTCTCCCCCACCGTTCCTCCATTCACCGGGCATCTGCCTGGCGGGTCCTGCATTCACGAGAGAAATGCCCCTCCTTCTGACAGTAATAGCAGAGGGGACGGGCTGGTGGAATCCCAGACCTGAGCCTCACGTATTGTGGTCGGCTGCGATGATCCGTTTGAAAAGTAGCAAACATTTTTAGGTCTTCACGGCACTCAGCACGGCGCCACTTATCTTTTTCCTCCTCCTCTTTTCGCTTACGGTGATCAAAAACAAAATTGGCAATACGACGGAGCTCAGCAACATCTAAACTTTGCCAGTTGGAAACGATGGTTTGGAAATGGTTTTTAATGTCAGCAGCCGCTTGCTCAACAAAAGCAGAGCGGAGAAGCCTATTGTCTTTATCATTTTCAAGATCCAAATGGGCGTGAGTGACCCCTGCCTCAGATAAATGAACCCAGAAAGCGTCCGGGGTTTCGTCAAGTCTCTGAATTGTGTTATTAAATTCAGACCATTTCAAAGGCTTCTTCCCTATTTCCCGAAGGGCCTCAATGAGGTTCTCCTTAGCCCTGTTATACTCAGTCCAATGGGCAGCATTATTATAGTCCCATGTAGGCTCATGAGTTGGCCAAGGGACCCGGGGTGGTGGTGCCACTTCCCCGGGAACCGGTAGAACAGGACAACGGCCAATTTCTACACATTTTTCAAACAATTTCAAGACCTCATCCCTGGTCAATAACATATTAAGGAGCAACATCATATCAGCCCATGAAGGGTTGTGACTTCGAATGACTGCCTCTAAGCGTCTTATGACAGCCAAAGGGTCTTTTCGGAAAGAAGGAGTGTCAGAGCGCCACACCGCCAAGTCCGTTGGTGAAAAAGGAGTGTGATATCTTAAAAATGCTATATGCCCAGCAACAGCCGGTTGCCCATCTGTAGCAGGTGTGGGAGGTAGAGGTACTGGATTTAATAACAGGGGTGCCATCATTTTGCCGGAAGGCAAAGTGCCTTCGTGCCCTTGTTCCGAGCAAACGGAGTCTGGAGCGCTGGCAAGAGGGGATAAATCGGCAAGTTCATTCCAACAGTGCCAATAAGACAAGTGCTCTGGACAATTCCGTTTTAATTGGAGCTCAAGAAGCTTCAGTTTCTCACAGTGGAATGTACCCATGGGAGGCCAAATTGCATTACCGCTTGTATCCAGATATTGAGTCCATTCCATACATAGTTCACGTGCACGTCTTTTCCTCATTCCTGGCTGGGTGGGCAAAATCCCCTTATCCCAAGCCTGTAACAACCTTCCCAAAGGGGAAGATGGGGGTACTGTCGACTGAGTATTCCCCATACCCTCTCGTGTCCCTAAGCGTGGCACCGGTGCCCGTCGGATTTGGGGTGTGTCTAAACACCCAGAGACTCCCTATTAGAGTACCGACCCTCTGCGCACTTCCAAACTCCTGATCACTTATCAATTTTGCAATTTCTAGCACACAAGCGGTAATCGCCCAGTTATGGTATCAGCCACTCATTCAAACACAACTGTAGCCTCAGCTACTTATGCAAGCACAACCTGCCCGGGCACACGGATCGCCCTGGTCCCACTTGCTATCCGGGTTGCTCTGGTCGTCACTCAACAAGAGCTAGCAGAGGCCCGGGGGCGTCTTGAACCAGTTTGACACACAGCCTTGGTCTGCAGTCGGGTTTTATAAAAGAGATCAAACACACATTCCCAGGTTCGGCTTATGGTCACTCACTCACACACTCACAGCCTGTTGAGGCACGTGGATCTTGTCAGCCCCCCTTGCTTTCTACCTGGGTTTTCCAGATAGGTGCGGCTGGAGCAGACAGACACACAGCCCTGGTCAACAGTGGGAAAATAATTGGGGAAGCACACAAAGCTCTTACAACCGAACACTGTGGCACAACTAATTACACACAAACGCTGGGCTTATATATATATAAAAAGAAAAAAAAATTGTTTGGGTACTCACCCACTGTGACGTTGTCCTAAATTCATGCAATTCGTTGGCACAAAACCAAAGTTCCCTTTACTACCTTCAGGACAATCCCGCAGGAAAATCACAAACTCGCTGGGCAAATGGCCCGGTGCCGGCAGGGCGTGTTATCCTCCAGGGACCCAGCCCATCAGGTTAGCCCAGTCCCATCTGGGTCGCCAAATGTTGGAATAAAAGTTATCTTACCAAGTCCGTTTCTGAGCCGGGAGTAAAGACACTGACAAATTGCATGAAGTTAGGAGATTTATTCTTCACCCAAGTGCAGAAGCAATGACAGCAGGCAGGTAGGTGGGCGGCTGCTCTGGGCCCCCTCCCCACATGACCTTATATACCTTCTGTTACATTCAAACCTACGTTAAGATGTCATGACTTTCTGATCCAATCAAAGCCAGTTACCTTGATCCATACTCCTCCCCTTACCCAGGACCCCTTTCTCTGATGCCAAATAAGGTTCTTCCTTTCTGTATGTAAACTAATTTCTATCGCCTTGAGTGTTAACAGCCATATGTAAACATACATCCCTAAGAAACAAGATCAGGACCGCTTATCTTTCTTTGTGAGGGGTCATCTGAACAAGAAGAGACTATCAGGTCAAGACAGTTTATCTGCTTACATGAGTTGCTGCCTTTCCAGTCAGGAAGAGGTAAACCATGTCAGCAATTAACACATCCTTGAGATTTTGAAAAGTGTTAAAGGTCTCATCCTCAAGAATGCAACCTTTTGATAATCTAAAATACATTTAATCATACATACAAGAAAGGGAATATTGGCATTTTGCGAGGCCTGCTTTTAGTATAAAGATAAATTTTAAACATCTAAATGATTTAATATATAAAAATGTCTACATGCACCAACCTTCTAACAGTATACAGGGCCAAAGGGTGTGGAGAGCATCATCAAAGCCCCCTATATGGGTATATATGGCCAAGGTGCGTGGAGAGCATCATCAAAGCACCTTATATGGCTATATAGGGCCAAAGACTTGGGAGAGCATCATCAAAGCACCATATATGGGTATATAGGGCCAAAGGGTGGGGATAGCATCTTCAAAGAACCATATATCGGTATATACGGCCAAAGGGAGGGGAGAGCATCATCAAAGAACCATGTATGTGTATTTTGGGGCAAAAGGTGGGGAGAGCATCATCAAACCACCAGATATGGGTACATAGTGCCAAAGGTTGGGGAGAGCATCATCAAAGCACCATATATGGGTATGTAGGGCCAAAGGGGAGGGACAGCATCACCAGAGCACCATATATGGGTATATAGGGCCAAGACGTTTGGAGAGCATCATCAAAGCACCTTATATGGGTATATAGGGCAAGGGGTGCGGAGAGCATCATCAAAGCACCATATATCGGTATATAGGGCCAAAGTGGGTGGAGAGCATCATCAAAGCACCATATCTGTGTATGTAGGGCCAAAGGGTAGGGACAGCATCATCAGAGCGCCATATATGGGTATATAGGGCCAAGATGTGTGGAGAGCATCATCAAAGCACCTTATATGGCTATATAGGTCCAAAGAGTGGGGAGAGCATCATCAAAGCACCATATATGGGTATATAGGTCCAAAGGGTGGGGAGAGCATCATCAAAGCACCATATATATGTATTTTGGGACAAACGATGGGGGGAGCATGATCAAAGGACCATATATGGGTATATAGGGCCAAGATGTGTGGAGAGCATCATCAAAGCACCAGATATGGGTATTGTTGGAAGAAAAAGTTATCTTACCAAGTCCGTTTCTGAACCGGGAGTAAAGACACTGAAAAATTGCATGAAGTTAGGAGATTTATTCTTCACCCAAGTGCAGAAGCAATGACAGCAGGCAGTTAGGTGGGCGGCCGCTCTGGCCCCCCTCCCCACATGACCTTATATACCTTCTGTTACATTCAAACCCACGTTAAGATGTCATGACTTTCTGATCCAATCAAAGCCAGTTACCTTGATCCATACTCCTCCCCTTACCCAGGACCCCTTTCTCTGATGCCAAATAAGGTTCTTCCTTTCTGTATGTAAACTAATTTCTATCGCCTTGAGTGTTAACAGCCATATGTAAACATACATCCCTAAGAAACAAGATCAGGACCGCTTATCTTTCTTTGTGAGGGGTCATCTGAACAAGAAGAGACTATCAGGTCAAGACAGTTTATCTGCTTACATGAGTTGATGCCTTTCCAATCAGGAAGAGGTAAACCATGTCAGCAATTAACACATCCTTGAGATTTTGAAAAGTGTTAAAGGTCTCATCCTCAAGAATGCAACCTTTTGATAATCTAAAATACATTTAATCATACATACAAGAAAGGGAATATTGGCATTTTGCGAGGCCTGCTTTTAGTATAAAGATAAATTTTAAACATCTAAATGATTTAATATATAAAAATGTCTACATGCACCAACCTTCTAACAGTATACAGGGCCAAAGGGTGTGGAGAGCATCATCAAAGCCCCCTATATGGGTATATATGGCCAAGGTGCGTGGAGAGCATCATCAAAGCACCTTATATGGCTATATAGGGCCAAAGACTTGGGAGAGCATCATCAAAGCACCATATATGGGTATACAGGGCCATAGGGTGGGGATAGCATCTTCAAAGAACCATATATCGGTATATACGGCCAAAGGGAGGGGAGAGCATCATCAAAGAACCATGTATGTGTATTTTGGGGCATAAGGTGGGGAGAGCATCATCAAACCACCATATATGGGTACATAGTGCCAAAGGTTGGGGAGAGCATCATCAAAGCACCATATATGGGTATGTAGGGCAAAGGGGAGGGACAGCATCACCAGAGCACCATATATGGGTATATAGGGCCAAGATGTTTGAGGAGCATCATCAAAGCACCTTATATGTGTATATAGGGCAAGGGGTGCGGAGAGCATCATCAAAGCACCATATATCGGTATATAGGGCCAAAGTGGGTGGAGAGCATCATCAAAGCACCATATCTGTGTATGTAGGGCCAAAGGGTAGGGACAGCATCATCAGAGCGCCATATATGGGTATATAGGGCCAAGATGTGTGGAGAGCAACATCAAAGCAACTTATATAGCTATATAGGGCCAAAGAGTGGGGAGAGCATCATCAAAGCTCCATATATGGGTATATAGGTCCAAAGGGTGGGGAGAGCATCATCAAAGCACCATATATGTGTATTTTGGGACAAACGATGGGGAGAGCATTATCAAAGGACCATATATGGGTATATAGGGCCAAGGTGTCTAGAGAGCATCATCAAAGCATCATATATGGGTATATTAGGCCAAAGGGTGAGGAGAGCATTATGAAATAACCATATACGGGTATATAAGGCCAAGATGTGTGGAGAGAATCATCAAACACCATACATGGGTATATAGGGCCAAATGGTGGGGAGAGCATCATCAAAGCACCATATATGGGTATGTAGGGCCAAAGTGTGGGGAGAGCATCATCAAAGCACCATATATGGGTATGTAGGGCCAAAGGGTGGGTAGAGCATCATCAAAGCACCATATATGAGTATATAGGGCCAAACGGTAGGGAAAGCATCATCAAAGCACCATATATGGGTATGTAGGGCCAAGGTGTGTGTAGAGCATCATCAAAGCACCATATATGGGTATATAGGGCCAAAGGGTGGGGAAAGCATCATCAAAGCACCATATATGGGTATATAGGGCCAAAGGGTGGGAATACCATCTTCAAAGCACCATATATGGGTATATAGGGCCAAAGGGTGGGGAGAGCATCATCAAAGCACCATATATGGGTATGTAGGGCCAAAAGGTGGGGAGAGCATCATCAAAGCACCATATATGGGTATGTAGGGCCAAAGGGTGGGGAGAGCATCATCAAAGCACCATATATGGGTATGTAGGGCCAAGGTGCGTGAAGAGCATCATCAAAGCACCATATATGGGTATGTAGGGCCAAAGAGTGGGGAGAGCATCATCAAAGCACCATATATGGGTATATAGGGCCAAAGGGTGGGGAGAGCATCATCAAAGCACCATATATGGGTATGTAGGGCCAAGGTGTGTGGAGAGCATCATCAAAGCACCATATATGGGTATGTAGGGCCAAAGGGTGGGGACATCATCATCAAAGCACCATATATGGGTATGTAGGGCCAAGGTGCGTGAAGAGCATCATCAAAGCACCATATATGGGTATGTAGGGCCAAAGGGTGGGGAGAGCATCATCAAAGCACCATATATGGGTATGTAGGGCCAAGGTGTGTGGAGAGCATCATCAAAGCACCATATATGGGTATGTAGGGCCAAAGGGTGGGTAGAGCATCATCAAACCACCATATATGGATATGTATGGCCAAAGGGTGTCGAGAGCATCATCAAAGCACCATATATGGGTGTGTAGGGGAAAACGGTGGGGACATCATAATCAAAGCACCATATATGGGTATGTAGGGCCAAAGGGTGGGGACATCATCATCAAAGCACCATATATGGGTATGTAGGGCCAAGGTGTATGTAGAGCATCATCAAAGCACCATATATGGGTATGTAGGGCCAAGGTGTGTGAAGAGCATCATCAAAGCACCATATATGGGTATGTAGGGCCAAAGGGTGGGGAGAGCATCATCAAAGCACCATATATGGGTATGTAGGGCCAAAGGGTGGGGAGAGCATCATCAAAGCACCATATATGGGTATGTAGGGCCAAAGGGTGGGGAGAGCATCATCAAAGCACCATATATGGGTATGTAGGGCCAAAGTGTATGTAGAGCATCATCAAAGCACCATATATGGGTATGTAGGGCCAAAGGGTGGGGAGAGCATCATCAAAGCACCATATATGGGTATGTAGGGCCAAGGTGTGTGCAGAGCATCATCAAAGCACCATATATGGGTATGTAGGGCCAAGGTGTATGGAGAGCATCATCAAAGCACCATATATGGGTATGTAGGGCCAAAGGGTGGGGAGAGCATCATCAAAGCACCATATATGGGTATGTAGGGCCAAAGGGTAGGGACATCATCATCAAAGCACCATATATGGGTATGTAGGGCCAAAGGGTGGGGAGAGCATCATCAAAGCACCATATATGGGTATGTAGGGCCAAAGGGTGGGTAGAGCATCATCAAAGCACCATATATGGGTATGTAGGGCCAAGGTGTATGGAGAGCATCATCAAAGCACCATATATGGGTATGTAGGGCCAAAGGGTGGGGAGAGCATCATCAAAGCACCATATATGGGTATGTAGGGCCAAAGGGTGGGGAGAGCATCATCAAAGCACCATATATGGGTATGTAGGGCCAAAGGGTGGGGAGAGCATCATCAAAGCACCATATATGGGTATGTAGGGTAAGGTGTATGTAGAGCATCATCAAAGCACCATATATGGGTATGTAGGGCCAAGGTGTATGTAGAGCATCATCAAAGCACCATATATGGGTATGTAGGGCCAAAGGGTAGGGAGAGCATCATCAAAGCACCATATATGGGTATGTAGGGCCAAAGGGTGGGGAGAGCATCATCAAAGCACCATATATGGGTATGTAGGGCCAAAGGGTGGGGAGAGCATCATCAAAGCACCATATATGGGTATGTAGGGCCAAGGTGTGTGGAGAGCATCATCAAAGCACCATATATGGGTATGTAGGGCCAAGGTGTGTAGAGAGCATCATCAAAGCACCATATATGGGTATGTAGGGCCAAAGGGTGGGGAGAGCATCATCAAAGCACCATATATGGGTATGTAGGGCCAAGGTGTATGTAGAGCATCATCAAAGCACCATATATGGGTATGTAGGGCCAAAGGGTGGGGAGAGCATCATCAAAGCACCATATATGGGTATGTAGGGCCAAGGTGTATGGAGAGCATCATCAAAGCACCATATATGGGTATGTAGGGCCAAAGGGTGGGGAGAGCATCATCAAAGCACCATATATGGGTATGTAGGGCCAAAGGTGGGGAGAGCATCATCAAAGCACCATATATGGGTATGTAGGGCCAAAGTGTATGTAGAGCATCATCAAAGCACCATATATGGGTATGTAGGGCCAAAGGGTGGGGAGAGCATCATCAAAGCACCATATATGGGTATGTAGGGCCAAGGTGTGGGGAGAGCATCATCAAAGCACCATATATGGGTATGTAGGGCCAAGGTGTATGTAGAGCATCATCAAAGCACCATATATGGGTATGTAGGGCCAAAGGGTGGGGAGAGCATCATCAAAGCACCATATATGGGTATGTAGGGCCAAAGGTGGGGAGAGCATCATCAAAGCACCATATATGGGTATGTAGGGCCAAAGGGTGGGGAGAGCATCATCAAAGCACCATATATGGGTATGTAGGGCCAAGGTGTATGTAGAGCATCATCAAAGCACCATATATGGGTATGTAGGGCCAAAGGGTAGGGAGAGCATCATCAAAGCACCATATATGGGTATGTAGGGCCAAAGGGTGGGGAGAGCATCATCAAAGCACCATATATGGGTATGTAGGGCCAAGGTGTATGTAGAGCATCATCAAAGCACCATATATGGGTATGTAGGGCCAAAGGGTGGGGACAGCATCATCAAAGCACCATATATGGGTATGTAGGGCCAAGGGGTATGTAGAGCATCATCAAAGCACCATATATGGGTATGTAGGGCCAAGGTGTGGGGAGAGCATCATCAAAGCACCATATATGGGTATGTAGGGCCAAGGTGTATGTAGAGCATCATCAAAGCACCATATATGGGTATGTAGGGCCAAAGGGTGGGGAGAGCATCATCAAAGCACCATATATGGGTATGTAGGGCCAAGGTGTGGGGAGAGCATCATCAAAGCACCATATATGGGTATGTAGGGCCAAAGGGTGGGGAGAGCATCATCAAAACCCCATATATGGGTATGTAGTGCCAAAGGGTTTGGAGAGCATCATCAAAGCACCACATATGGGTATGTAGGGCCAAGGTGTATTAAGAGCATCATCAAAGCACCATATATGGGTATGTAGGGCCAAAGGGTGGGGAGAGCATCATCAAAGCACCATATATGGGTATGTAGGGCCAAAGGGTGGGGAGAGCATCATCAAAGCACCATATATGGGTATGTAGGGCCAAGGTGTATGTAGAGCATCATCAAAGCACCATATATGGGTATGTAGGGCCAAAGGGTGGGGAGAGCATCATCAAAGCACCATATATGGGTATGTAGGGCCAAAGGGTGGGGAGAGCATCATCAAAGCACCATATATGGGTATGTAGGGCCAAGGTGTATGGAGAGCATCATCAAAGCACCATATATGGGTATGTAGGGCCAAGGTGTATGGAGAGCATCATCAAAGCACCATATATGGGTATGTAGGGCCAAAGGGTGGGGAGAGCATCATCAAAGCACCATATATGGGTATGTAGGGCCAAAGGGTGGGGAGAGCATCATCAAAGCACCATATATGGGTATGTAGGGCCAAAGGGTGGGGAGAGCATCATCAAAGCACCATATATGGGTATGTAGGGCCAAGGTGTATGTAGAGCATCATCAAAGCACCATATATGGGTATGTAGGGCCAAAGGGTGGGGAGAGCATCATCAAAGCACCATATATGGGTATGTAGGGCCAAAGGGTGGGGAGAGCATCATCAAAGCACCATATATGGGTATGTAGGGCCAAGGTGTGGGGAGAGCATCATCAAAGCACCATATATGGGTATGTAGGGCCAAGGGTGGGGAGAGCATCATCAAAGCACCATATATGGGTATGTAGGGCCAAGGTGTATGTAGAGCATCATCAAAGCACCATATATGGGTATGTAGGGCCAAAGGGTGGGGAGAGCATCATCAAAGCACCATATATGGGTATGTAGGGCCAAAGGGTGGGGAGAGCATCATCAAAGCACCATATATGGGTATGTAGGGCCAAAGGGTGGGGAGAGCATCATCAAAGCACCATATATGGGTATGTAGGGCCAAGGTGTATGTAGAGCATCATCAAAGCACCATATATGGGTATGTAGGGCCAAGGTGTATGTAGAGCATCATCAAAGCACCATATATGGGTATGTAGGGCCAAAGGGTGGGGAGAGCATCATCAAAGCACCATATATGGGTATGTAGGGCCAAGGTGTATGTAGAGCATCATCAAAGCACCATATATGGGTATGTAGGGCCAAAGGGTGGGGAGAGCATCATCAAAGCACCATATATGGGTATGTAGGGCCAAGGTGTATGTAGAGCATCATCAAAGCACCATATATGGGTATGTAGGGCCAAAGGGTGGGGAGAGCATCATCAAAGCACCATATATGGGTATGTAGGGCCAAGGTGTATGTAGAGCATCATCAAAGCACCATATATGGGTATGTAGGGCCAAAGGGTGGGGAGAGCATCATCAAAGCACCATATATGGGTATGTAGGGCCAAGGTGTATGTAGAGCATCATCAAAGCACCATATATGGGTATGTAGGGCCAAGGTGTATGTAGAGCATCATCAAAGCACCATATATGGGTATGTAGGGCCAAAGGGTGGGGAGAGCATCATCAAAGCACCATATATGGGTATGTAGGGCCAAAGGGTGGGGAGAGCATCATCAAAGCACCATATATGGGTATGTAGGGCCAAGGTGTATGTAGAGCATCATCAAAGCACCATATATGGGTATGTAGGGCCAAAGGGTGGGGAGAGCATCATCAAAGCACCATATATGGGTATGTAGGGCCAAGGTGTATGTAGAGCATCATCAAAGCACCATATATGGGTATGTAGGGCCAAGGGTGGGGAGAGCATCATCAAAGCACCATATATGGGTATGTAGGGCCAAAGGGTGGGGAGAGCATCATCAAAGCACCATATATGGGTATGTAGGGCCAAAGGGTATGGAGAGCATCATCAAAGCACCATATATGGGTATGTAGGGCCAAAGGGTGGGGAGAGCATCATCAAAGCACCATATATGGGTATGTAGGGCCAAGGTGTATGTAGAGCATCATCAAAGCACCATATATGGGTATGTAGGGCCAAAGGGTGGGGAGAGCATCATCAAAGCACCATATATGGGTATGTAGGGCCAAGGTGTATGGAGAGCATCATCAAAGCACCATATATGGGTATGTAGGGCCAAAGGGTGGGGAGAGCATCATCAAAGCACCATATATGGGTATGTAGGGCCAAGGTGTATGTAGAGCATCATCAAAGCACCATATATGGGTATGTAGGGCCAAGGTGTGGAGAGCATCATCAAAGCACCATATATGGGTATGTAGGGCCAAAGGGTGGGGAGAGCATCATCAAAGCACCATATATGGGTATGTAGGGCCAAAGGGTGGGGAGAGCATCATCAAAGCACCATATATGGGTATGTAGGGCCAAAGGGTGGGGAGAGCATCATCAAAGCACCATATATGGGTATGTAGGGCCAAGGTGTATGTAGAGCATCATCAAAGCACCATATATGGGTATGTAGGGCCAAGGTGTATGTAGAGCATCATCAAAGCACCATATATGGGTATGTAGGGCCAAAGGGTGGGGAGAGCATCATCAAAGCACCATATATGGGTATGTAGGGCCAAAGGGTGGGGAGAGCATCATCAAAGCACCATATATGGGTATGTAGGGCCAAGGTGTATGTAGAGCATCATCAAAGCACCATATATGGGTATGTAGGGCCAAGGTGTGTGGAGAGCATCATCAAAGCACCATATATGGGTATGTAGGGCCAAGGTGTATGTAGAGCATCATCAAAGCACCATATATGGGTATGTAGGGCCAAAGGGTAGGGAGAGCATCATCAAAGCACCATATATGGGTATGTAGGGCCAAGGTGTATGTAGAGCATCATCAAAGCACCATATATGGGTATGTAGGGCCAAAGGGTGGGGAGAGCATCATCAAAGCACCATATATGGGTATGTAGGGCCAAAGGGTGGGGAGAGCATCATCAAAGCACCATATATGGGTATGTAGGGCCAAAGGTGTATGTAGAGCATCATCAAAGCACCATATATGGGTATGTAGGGCCAAGGTGTATGTAGAGCATCATCAAAGCACCATATATGGGTATGTAGGGCCAAGGTGTATGTAGAGCATCATCAAAGCACCATATATGGGTATGTAGGGCCAAAGGGTGGGGAGAGCATCATCAAAGCACCATATATGGGTATGTAGGGCCAAGGTGTGTGTAGAGCATCATCAAAGCACCATATATGGGTATGTAGGGCCAAGGTGTATGTAGAGCATCATCAAAGCACCATATATGGGTATGTAGGGCCAAAGGGTGGGGAGAGCATCATCAAAGCACCATATATGGGTATGTAGGGCCAAAGGGTGGGGAGAGCATCATCAAAGCACCATATATGGGTATGTAGGGCCAAAGGGTGTATGTAGAGCATCATCAAAGCACCATATATGGGTATGTAGGGCCAAAGGTGTGTGGAGAGCATCATCAAAGCACCATATATGGGTATGTAGGGCCAAGGTGTATGTAGAGCATCATCAAAGCACCATATATGGGTATGTAGGGCCAAGGTGTATGTAGAGCATCATCAAAGCACCATATATGGGTATGTAGGGCCAAGGTGTGTGGAGAGCATCATCAAAGCACCATATATGGGTATGTAGGGCCAAGGTGTATGTAGAGCATCATCAAAGCACCATATATGGGTATGTAGGGCCAAAGGGTGGGGAGAGCATCATCAAAGCACCATATATGGGTATGTAGGGCCAAGGTGTATGTAGAGCATCATCAAAGCACCATATATGGGTATGTAGGGCCAAGGTGTATGTAGAGCATCATCAAAGCACCATATATGGGTATGTAGGGCCAAAGGGTGGGGAGAGCATCATCAAAGCACCATATATGGGTATGTAGGGCCAAGGTGTATGTAGAGCATCATCAAAGCACCATATATGGGTATGTAGGGCCAAAGGGTGGGGAGAGCATCATCAAAGCACCATATATGGGTATGTAGGGCCAAGGTGTATGTAGAGCATCATCAAAGCACCATATATGGGTATGTAGGGCCAAAGGGTGGGGAGAGCATCATCAAAGCACCATATATGGGTATGTAGGGCCAAGGTGTATGTAGAGCATCATCAAAGCACCATATATGGGTATGTAGGGCCAAAGGGTGGGGAGAGCATCATCAAAGCACCATATATGGGTATGTAGGGCCAAGGTGTGTGGAGAGCATCATCAAAGCACCATATATGGGTATGTAGGGCCAAAGGGTGGGGAGAGCATCATCAAAGCACCATATATGGGTATGTAGGGCCAAAGGGTGTGTAGAGCATCATCAAAGCACCATATATGGGTATGTAGGGCCAAGGTGTGGGGAGAGCATCATCAAAGCACCATATATGGGTATGTAGGGCCAAGGTGTGTGTAGAGCATCATCAAAGCACCATATATGGGTATGTAGGGCCAAGGTGTATGTAGAGCATCATCAAAGCACCATATATGGGTATGTAGGGCCAAAGGGTGGGGAGAGCATCATCAAAGCACCATATATGGGTATGTAGGGCCAAAGGGTGGGGAGAGCATCATCAAAGCACCATATATGGGTATGTAGGGCCAAGGTGTGTGGAGAGCATCATCAAAGCACCATATATGGGTATGTAGGGCCAAAGGGTGGGGAGAGCATCATCAAAGCACCATATATGGGTATGTAGGGCCAAAGGGTGGGGAGAGCATCATCAAAGCACCATATATGGGTATGTAGGGCCAAGGTGTATGTAGAGCATCATCAAAGCACCATATATGGGTATGTAGGGCCAAAGGGTGGGGAGAGCATCATCAAAGCACCATATATGGGTATGTAGGGCCAAGGTGTATGGAGAGCATCATCAAAGCACCATATATGGGTATGTAGGGCCAAGGTGTGGGGAGAGCATCATCAAAGCACCATATATGGGTATGTAGGGCCAAGGTGTATGTAGAGCATCATCAAAGCACCATATATGGGTATGTAGGGCCAAAGGGTGGGGAGAGCATCATCAAAGCACCATATATGGGTATGTAGGGCCAAAGGGTGGGGAGAGCATCATCAAAGCACCATATATGGGTATGTAGGGCCAAGGGGTATGTAGAGCATCATCAAAGCACCATATATGGGTATGTAGGGCCAAAGGGTGGGGAGAGCATCATCAAAGCACCATATATGGGTATGTAGGGCCAAGGTGTATGGAGAGCATCATCAAAGCACCATATATGGGTATATAGGGCCAAGGTGTGTGGAGAGCATCATCAAAGCACCATATATGGGTATGTAGGGCCAAGGTGTATGTAGAGCATCATCAAAGCACCATATATGGGTATGTAGGGCCAAAGGGTGGGGAGAGCATCATCAAAGCACCATATATGGGTATGTAGGGCCAAAGGGTGGGGAGAGCATCATCAAAGCACCATATATGGGTATGTAGGGCCAAAGGGTGGGGAGAGCATCATCAAAGCACCATATATGGGTATGTAGGGCCAAGGTGTATGTAGAGCATCATCAAAGCACCATATATGGGTATGTAGGGCCAAGGTGTATGTAGAGCATCATCAAAGCACCATATATGGGTATGTAGGGCCAAAGGGTGGGGAGAGCATCATCAAAGCACCATATATGGGTATGTAGGGCCAAGGTGTATGTAGAGCATCATCAAAGCACCATATATGGGTATGTAGGGCCAAAGGGTGGGGAGAGCATCATCAAAGCACCATATATGGGTATGTAGGGCCAAGGTGTATGTAGAGCATCATCAAAGCACCATATATGGGTATGTAGGGCCAAAGGGTGGGGAGAGCATCATCAAAGCACCATATATGGGTATATAGGGCCAAGGTGTGTGGAGAGCATCATCAAAGCACCATATATGGGTATGTAGGGCCAAGGGGTATGTAGAGCATCATCAAAGCACCATATATGGGTATGTAGGGCCAAAGGGTGGGGAGAGCATCATCAAAGCACCATATATGGGTATGTAGGGCCAAGGTGTGGGGAGAGCATCATCAAAGCACCATATATGGGTATGTAGGGCCAAGGTGTATGTAGAGCATCATCAAAGCACCATATATGGGTATGTAGGGCCAAAGGGTGGGGAGAGCATCATCAAAGCACCATATATGGGTATGTAGGGCCAAGGTTTATGTAGAGCATCATCAAAGCACCATATATGGGTATGTAGGGCCAAAGGGTGGGGAGAGCATCATCAAAGCACCATATATGGGTATGTAGGGCCAAGGTGTATGTAGAGCATCATCAAAGCACCATATATGGGTATGTAGGGCCAAAGGGTGGGGAGAGCATCATCAAAGCACCATATATGGGTATGTAGGGCCAAGGTGTATGTAGAGCATCATCAAAGCACCATATATGGGTATGTAGGGCCAAAGGGTGGGGAGAGCATCATCAAAGCACCATATATGGGTATGTAGGGCCAAAGGGTATGTAGAGCATCATCAAAGCACCATATATGGGTATGTAGGGCCAAAGGGTGGGGAGAGCATCATCAAAGCACCATATATGGGTATGTAGGGCCAAGGTGTATGTAGAGCATCATCAAAGCACCATATATGGGTATGTAGGGCCAAGGTGTATGTAGAGCATCATCAAAGCACCATATATGGGTATGTAGGGCCAAGGTGTATGTAGAGCATCATCAAAGCACCATATATGGGTATGTAGGGCCAAGGTGTATGTAGAGCATCATCAAAGCACCATATATGGGTATGTAGGGCCAAAGGGTGGGGAGAGCATCATCAAAGCACCATATATGGGTATGTAGGGCCAAAGGGTATGTAGAGCATCATCAAAGCACCATATATGGGTATGTAGGGCCAAGGTGTATGTAGAGCATCATCAAAGCACCATATATGGGTATGTAGGGCCAAAGGGTGGGGAGAGCATCATCAAAGCACCATATATGGGTATGTAGGGCCAAAGGGTGGGGAGAGCATCATCAAAGCACCATATATGGGTATGTAGGGCCAAGGTGTATGTAGAGCATCATCAAAGCACCATATATGGGTATGTAGGGCCAAAGTGTATGTAGAGCATCATCAAAGCACCATATATGGGTATGTAGGGCCAAAGGGTGGGGAGAGCATCATCAAAGCACCATATATGGGTATGTAGGGCCAAGGTGTATGTAGAGCATCATCAAAGCACCATATATGGGTATGTAGGGCCAAAGGGTGGGGAGAGCATCATCAAAGCACCATATATGGGTATGTAGGGCCAAAGGGTGGGGAGAGCATCATCAAAGCACCATATATGGGTATGTAGGGCCAAGGTGTATGTAGAGCATCATCAAAGCACCATATATGGGTATGTAGGGCCAAGGTGTGTGAAGAGCATCATCAAAGCACCATATATGGGTATGTAGGGCCAAGGGGTATGTAGAGCATCATCAAAGCACCATATATGGGTATGTAGGGCCAAAGGGTGGGGAGAGCATCATCAAAGCACCATATATGGGTATGTAGGGCCAAAGGGTGGGGAGAGCATCATCAAAGCACCATATATGGGTATGTAGGGCCAAGGTGTATGTAGAGCATCATCAAAGCACCATATATGGGTATGTAGGGCCAAAGGGTGGGGAGAGCATCATCAAAGCACCATATATGGGTATGTAGGGCCAAAGGGTGGGGAGAGCATCATCAAAGCACCATATATGGGTATGTAGGGCCAAGGTGTATGTAGAGCATCATCAAAGCACCATATATGGGTATGTAGGGCCAAAGGGTGGGGAGAGCATCATCAAAGCACCATATATGGGTATGTAGGGCCAAGGTGTATGTAGAGCATCATCAAAGCACCATATATGGGTATGTAGGGCCAAAGGGTGGGGAGAGCATCATCAAAGCACCATATATGGGTATGTAGGGCCAAGGTGTGGGGAGAGCATCATCAAAGCACCATATATGGGTATGTAGGGCCAAGGTGTATGTAGAGCATCATCAAAGCACCATATATGGGTATGTAGGGCCAAAGGGTAGGGAGAGCATCATCAAAGCACCATATATGGGTATGTAGGGCCAAGGGGTATGTAGAGCATCATCAAAGCACCATATATGGGTATGTAGGGCCAAGGGGTATGTAGAGCATCATCAAAGCACCATATATGGGTATGTAGGGCCAAGGTGTGGGGAGAGCATCATCAAAGCACCATATATGGGTATGTAGGGCCAAGGTGTATGTAGAGCATCATCAAAGCACCATATATGGGTATGTAGGGCCAAAGGGTAGGGAGAGCATCATCAAAGCACCATATATGGGTATGTAGGGCCAAAGTGTATGTAGAGCATCATCAAAGCACCATATATGGGTATGTAGGGCCAAGGTGTATGTAGAGCATCATCAAAGCACCATATATGGGTATGTAGGGCCAAAGGGTATGTAGAGCATCATCAAAGCACCATATATGGGTATGTAGGGCCAAGGGGTATGTAGAGCATCATCAAAGCACCATATATGGGTATGTAGGGCCAAAGGGTGGGGAGAGCATCATCAAAGCACCATATATGGGTATGTAGGGCCAAGGTGTGTGGAGAGCATCATCAAAGCACCATATATGGGTATGTAGGGCCAAGGTGTATGTAGAGCATCATCAAAGCACCATATATGGGTATGTAGGGCCAAAGGGTAGGGACATCATCATCAAAGCACCATATATGGGTATGTAGGGCCAAAGGGTGGGGAGAGCATCATCAAAGCACCATATATGGGTATGTAGGGCCAAGGTGTATGTAGAGCATCATCAAAGCACCATATATGGGTATGTAGGGCCAAGGTGTATGTAGAGCATCATCAAAGCACCATATATGGGTATGTAGGGCCAAGGTGTATGTAGAGCATCATCAAAGCACCATATATGGGTATGTAGGGCCAAAGGGTGGGGAGAGCATCATCAAAGCACCATATATGGGTATGTAGGGCCAAGGTGTATGTAGAGCATCATCAAAGCACCATATATGGGTATGTAGGGCCAAAGGGTGGGGAGAGCATCATCAAAGCACCATATATGGGTATGTAGGGCCAAGGTGTATGTAGAGCATCATCAAAGCACCATATATGGGTATGTAGGGCCAAAGGGTAGGGAGAGCATCATCAAAGCACCATATATGGGTATGTAGGGCCAAGGTGTATGTAGAGCATCATCAAAGCACCATATATGGGTATGTAGGGCCAAAGGGTGGGTAGAGCATCATCAAAGCACCATATATGGGTATGTAGGGCCAAGGTGTATGTAGAGCATCATCAAAGCACCATATATGGGTATGTAGGGCCAAAGTGTATGTAGAGCATCATCAAAGCACCATATATGGGTATGTAGGGCCAAGGTGTGTGAAGAGCATCATCAAAGCACCATATATGGGTATGTAGGGCCAAAGGGTATGTAGAGCATCATCAAAGCACCATATATGGGTATGTAGGGCCAAAGGGTGGGGAGAGCATCATCAAAGCACCATATATGGGTATGTAGGGCCAAGGTGTATGTAGAGCATCATCAAAGCACCATATATGGGTATGTAGGGCCAAGGTGTATGTAGAGCATCATCAAAGCACCATATATGGGTATGTAGGGCCAAGGTGTATGTAGAGCATCATCAAAGCACCATATATGGGTATGTAGGGCCAAGGGGTATGTAGAGCATCATCAAAGCACCATATATGGGTATGTAGGGCCAAGGGGTATGTAGAGCATCATCAAAGCACCATATATGGGTATGTAGGGCCAAAGGGTATGTAGAGCATCATCAAAGCACCATATATGGGTATGTAGGGCCAAAGTGTATGTAGAGCATCATCAAAGCACCATATATGGGTATGTAGGGCCAAAGTGTATGTAGAGCATCATCAAAGCACCATATATGGGTATGTAGGGCCAAGGTGTATGTAGAGCATCATCAAAGCACCATATATGGGTATGTAGGGCCAAGGTGTATGTAGAGCATCATCAAAGCACCATATATGGGTATGTAGGGCCAAAGGGTGGGGAGAGCATCATCAAAGCACCATATATGGGTATGTAGGGCCAAGGTGTATGTAGAGCATCATCAAAGCACCATATATGGGTATGTAGGGCCAAGGTGTATGTAGAGCATCATCAAAGCACCATATATGGGTATGTAGGGCCAAAGGGTAGGGAGAGCATCATCAAAGCACCATATATGGGTATGTAGGGCCAAAGGGTATGGAGAGCATCATCAAAGCACCATATATGGGTATGTAGGGCCAAGGTGTATGTAGAGCATCATCAAAGCACCATATATGGGTATGTAGGGCCAAAGGGTATGTAGAGCATCATCAAAGCACCATATATGGGTATGTAGGGCCAAGGTGTATGTAGAGCATCATCAAAGCACCATATATGGGTATGTAGGGCCAAGGTGTATGTAGAGCATCATCAAAGCACCATATATGGGTATGTAGGGCCAAGGTGTATGTAGAGCATCATCAAAGCACCATATATGGGTATGTAGGGCCAAAGGGTGGGGAGAGCATCATCAAAGCACCATATATGGGTATGTAGGGCCAAAGGGTGGGGAGAGCATCATCAAAGCACCATATATGGGTATGTAGGGCCAAAGGGTATGTAGAGCATCATCAAAGCACCATATATGGGTATGTAGGGCCAAGGTGTATGTAGAGCATCATCAAAGCACCATATATGGGTATGTAGGGCCAAGGTGTATGTAGAGCATCATCAAAGCACCATATATGGGTATGTAGGGCCAAAGGGTGGGGAGAGCATCATCAAAGCACCATATATGGGTATGTAGGGCCAAGGTGTATGTAGAGCATCATCAAAGCACCATATATGGGTATGTAGGGCCAAAGGGTATGTAGAGCATCATCAAAGCACCATATATGGGTATGTAGGGCCAAGGTGTATGTAGAGCATCATCAAAGCACCATATATGGGTATGTAGGGCCAAAGGGTGGGGAGAGCATCATCAAAGCACCATATATGGGTATGTAGGGCCAAGGTGTGGGGAGAGCATCATCAAAGCACCATATATGGGTATGTAGGGCCAAAGGGTGTGTAGAGCATCATCAAAGCACCATATATGGGTATGTAGGGCCAAAGGGTGGGGAGAGCATCATCAAAGCACCATATATGGGTATGTAGGGCCAAAGGTTGGGGAGAGCATCATCAAAGCACCATATATGGGTATGTAGGGCCAAGGTGTATGTAGAGCATCATCAAAGCACCATATATGGGTATGTAGGGCCAAGGTGTATGTAGAGCATCATCAAAGCACCATATATGGGTATGTAGGGCCAAGGTGTGTGGAGAGCATCATCAAAGCACCATATATGGGTATGTAGGGCCAAAGGGTGGGGA
The DNA here is from genome assembly GCF_059951505.1 of Python bivittatus. Taxonomy (NCBI): domain Eukaryota; kingdom Metazoa; phylum Chordata; class Lepidosauria; order Squamata; family Pythonidae; genus Python; species Python bivittatus. The sequence continues at coordinate 117,686 of NW_028277064.1, forward strand.
GAGCATCATCAAAGCACCATATATGGGTATGTAGGGCCAAAGGGTGTATGTAGAGCATCATCAAAGCACCATATATGGGTATGTAGGGCCAAGGGGTGTGAAGAGCATCATCAAAGCACCATATATGGGTATGTAGGGCCAAAGGGTGGGGAGAGCATCATCAAAGCACCATATATGGGTATGTAGGGCCAAAGGGTGGGGAGAGCATCATCAAAGCACCATATATGGGTATGTAGGGCCAAAGGGTGGGGAGAGCATCATCAAAGCACCATATATGGGTATGTAGGGCCAAAGTGTATGTAGAGCATCATCAAAGCACCATATATGGGTATGTAGGGCCAAGGTGTATGTAGAGCATCATCAAAGCACCATATATGGGTATGTAGGGCCAAGGTGTATGTAGAGCATCATCAAAGCACCATATATGGGTATGTAGGGCCAAGGTGTATGTAGAGCATCATCAAAGCACCATATATGGGTATGTAGGGCCAAGGTGTATGTAGAGCATCATCAAAGCACCATATATGGGTATGTAGGGCCAAAGGGTGGGGAGAGCATCATCAAAGCACCATATATGGGTATGTAGGGCCAAAGGGTGGGGAGAGCATCATCAAAGCACCATATATGGGTATGTAGGGCCAAGGTGTGTGGAGAGCATCATCAAAGCACCATATATGGGTATGTAGGGCCAAAGGGTGGGGAGAGCATCATCAAAGCACCATATATGGGTATGTAGGGCCAAAGGGTGGGGAGAGCATCATCAAAGCACCATATATGGGTATGTAGGGCCAAGGTGTATGTAGAGCATCATCAAAGCACCATATATGGGTATGTAGGGCCAAGGTGTATGTAGAGCATCATCAAAGCACCATATATGGGTATGTAGGGCCAAAGGGTATGTAGAGCATCATCAAAGCACCATATATGGGTATGTAGGGCCAAGGTGTATGTAGAGCATCATCAAAGCACCATATATGGGTATGTAGGGCCAAAGGGTGGGGAGAGCATCATCAAAGCACCATATATGGGTATGTAGGGCCAAGGTGTATGTAGAGCATCATCAAAGCACCATATATGGGTATGTAGGGCCAAAGGGTGGGGAGAGCATCATCAAAGCACCATATATGGGTATGTAGGGCCAAGGTGTATGTAGAGCATCATCAAAGCACCATATATGGGTATGTAGGGCCAAAGGGTGGGGAGAGCATCATCAAAGCACCATATATGGGTATGTAGGGCCAAGGTGTGTGGAGAGCATCATCAAAGCACCATATATGGGTATGTAGGGCCAAAGTGTATGTAGAGCATCATCAAAGCACCATATATGGGTATGTAGGGCCAAAGGGTGGGTAGAGCATCATCAAAGCACCATATATGGGTATGTAGGGCCAAGGTGTATGTAGAGCATCATCAAAGCACCATATATGGGTATGTAGGGCCAAGGTGTATGTAGAGCATCATCAAAGCACCATATATGGGTATGTAGGGCCAAGGTGTATGTAGAGCATCATCAAAGCACCATATATGGGTATGTAGGGCCAAAGGGTGGGTAGAGCATCATCAAAGCACCATATATGGGTATGTAGGGCCAAAGGGTGGGGAGAGCATCATCAAAGCACCATATATGGGTATGTAGGGCCAAGGTGTATGTAGAGCATCATCAAAGCACCATATATGGGTATGTAGGGCCAAGGTGTATGTAGAGCATCATCAAAGCACCATATATGGGTATGTAGGGCCAAAGGGTATGTAGAGCATCATCAAAGCACCATATATGGGTATGTAGGGCCAAGGTGTATGTAGAGCATCATCAAAGCACCATATATGGGTATGTAGGGCCAAAGGGTGTGGAGAGCATCATCAAAGCACCATATATGGGTATGTAGGGCCAAGGTGTATGGAGAGCATCATCAAAGCACCATATATGGGTATGTAGGGCCAAGGTGTATGTAGAGCATCATCAAAGCACCATATATGGGTATGTAGGGCCAAGGTGTATGTAGAGCATCATCAAAGCACCATATATGGGTATGTAGGGCCAAAGTGTATGTAGAGCATCATCAAAGCACCATATATGGGTATGTAGGGCCAAAGGGTATGGAGAGCATCATCAAAGCACCATATATGGGTATGTAGGGCCAAGGTGTATGTAGAGCATCATCAAAGCACCATATATGGGTATGTAGGGCCAAAGGGTGGGGACAGCATCATCAAAGCACCATATATGGGTATGTAGGGCCAAAGGGTGGGGAGAGCATCATCAAAGCACCATATATGGGTATGTAGGGCCAAGGTGTATGTAGAGCATCATCAAAGCACCATATATGGGTATGTAGGGCCAAAGGGTGGGGACAGCATCATCAAAGCACCATATATGGGTATGTAGGGCCAAGGTGTATGTAGAGCATCATCAAAGCACCATATATGGGTATGTAGGGCCAAAGGGTGGGGAGAGCATCATCAAAGCACCATATATGGGTATGTAGGGCCAAGGTGTATGTAGAGCATCATCAAAGCACCATATATGGGTATGTAGGGCCAAGGTGTATGTAGAGCATCATCAAAGCACCATATATGGGTATGTAGGGCCAAGGTGTGTGAAGAGCATCATCAAAGCACCATATATGGGTATGTAGGGCCAAGGTGTATGTAGAGCATCATCAAAGCACCATATATGGGTATGTAGGGCCAAAGGGTGGGGAGAGCATCATCAAAGCACCATATATGGGTATGTAGGGCCAAGGTGTATGGACAGCATCATCAAAGCACCATATATGGGTATGTAGGGCCAAGGTGTATGTAGAGCATCATCAAAGCACCATATATGGGTATGTAGGGCCAAGGTGTATGTAGAGCATCATCAAAGCACCATATATGGGTATGTAGGGCCAAGGTGTATGTAGAGCATCATCAAAGCACCATATATGGGTATGTAGGGCCAAGGTGTATGTAGAGCATCATCAAAGCACCATATATGGGTATGTAGGGCCAAGGTGTATGTAGAGCATCATCAAAGCACCATATATGGGTATGTAGGGCCAAAGGGTGGGGACATCATCATCAAAGCACCATATATGGGTATGTAGGGCCAAGGTGTATGGACAGCATCATCAAAGCACCATATATGGGTATGTAGGGCCAAGGTGTATGGACAGCATCATCAAAGCACCATATATGGGTATGTAGGGCCAAGGTGTATGTAGAGCATCATCAAAGCACCATATATGGGTATGTAGGGCCAAGGTGTATGTAGAGCATCATCAAAGCACCATATATGGGTATGTAGGGCCAAGGTGTATGTAGAGCATCATCAAAGCACCATATATGGGTATGTAGGGCCAAGGTGTATGTAGAGCATCATCAAAGCACCATATATGGGTATGTAGGGCCAAGGTGTATGTAGAGCATCATCAAAGCACCATATATGGGTATGTAGGGCCAAGGTGTGTGGACAGTATCATCAAAGCACCATATATGGGTATATAGGGCCAAGGTGTATGTAGAGCATCATCAAAGCACCATATATGGGTATGTAGGGCCAAGGTGTATGTAGAGCATCATCAAAGCACCATATATGGGTATGTAGGGCCAAGGTGTATGTAGAGCATCATCAAAGCACCATATATGGGTATGTAGGGCCAAAGGGTAGGGACATCATCATCAAAGCACCATATATGGGTATGTAGGGCCAAAGGGTGGGGACAGCATCATCAAAGCACCATATATGGGTATGTAGGGCCAAGGTGTATGTAGAGCATCATCAAAGCACCATATATGGGTATGTAGGGCCAAGGTGTGTGGACAGTATCATCAAAGCACCATATATGGGTATGTAGGGCCAAAGGGTATGTACAGCATCATCAAAGCACCATATATGGGTATGTAGGGCCAAGGTGTATGGACAGCATCATCAAAGCACCATATATGGGTATGTAGGGCCAAGGTGTATGGACAGCATCATCAAAGCACCATATATGGGTATGTAGGGCCAAGGTGTATGTACAGCATCATCAAAGCACCATATATGGGTATGTAGGGCCAAGGTGTATGTAGAGCATCATCAAAGCACCATATATGGGTATGTAGGGCCAAGGTGTATGTAGAGCATCATCAAAGCACCATATATGGGTATGTAGGGCCAAGGTGTATGTAGAGCATCATCAAAGCACCATATATGGGTATGTAGGGCCAAGGTGTATGTAGAGCATCATCAAAGCACCATATATGGGTATGTAGGGCCAAGGTGTGTGGACAGTATCATCAAAGCACCATATATGGGTATGTAGGGCCAAGGTGTATGTACAGCATCATCAAAGCACCATATATGGGTATGTAGGGCCAAGGTGTGTGGAGAGCATCATCAAAGCACCATATATGGGTATGTAGGGCCAAGGTGTATGTAGAGCATCATCAAAGCACCATATATGGGTATGTAGGGCCAAGGTGTATGTACAGCATCATCAAAGCACCATATATGGGTATGTAGGGCCAAGGTGTATGTAGAGCATCATCAAAGCACCATATATGGGTATGTAGGGCCAAAGGGTATGTAGAGCATCATCAAAGCACCATATATGGGTATGTAGGGCCAAGGTGTATGTAGAGCATCATCAAAGCACCATATATGGGTATGTAGGGCCAAGGTGTATGTAGAGCATCATCAAAGCACCATATATGGGTATGTAGGGCCAAAGGGTATGTAGAGCATCATCAAAGCACCATATATGGGTATGTAGGGCCAAGGTGTATGTAGAGCATCATCAAAGCACCATATATGGGTATGTAGGGCCAAAGGGTGGGGAGAGCATCATCAAAGCACCATATATGGGTATGTAGGGCCAAAGTGTATGTAGAGCATCATCAAAGCACCATATATGGGTATGTAGGGCCAGGGTGTATGTAGAGCATCATCAAAGCACCATATATGGGTATGTAGGGCCAAGGTGTATGTAGAGCATCATCAAAGCACCATATATGGGTATGTAGGGCCAAAGGGTGGGGACAGCATCATCAAAGCACCATATATGGGTATGTAGGGCCAAAGGGTGGGGACAGCATCATCAAAGCACCATATATGGGTATGTAGGGCCAAGGTGTATGTAGAGCATCATCAAAGCACCATATATGGGTATGTAGGGCCAAGGTGTATGTAGAGCATCATCAAAGCACCATATATGGGTATGTAGGGCCAAGGTGTATGTAGAGCATCATCAAAGCACCATATATGGGTATGTAGGGCCAAAGGGTATGTAGAGCATCATCAAAGCACCATATATGGGTATGTAGGGCCAAGGGGTATGTAGAGCATCATCAAAGCACCATATATGGGTATGTAGGGCCAAAGGGTGTGGAGAGCATCATCAAAGCACCATATATGGGTATGTAGGGCCAAGGTGTATGTAGAGCATCATCAAAGCACCATATATGGGTATGTAGGGCCAAAGGGTATGTAGAGCATCATCAAAGCACCATATATGGGTATGTAGGGCCAAGGTGTATGTAGAGCATCATCAAAGCACCATATATGGGTATGTAGGGCCAAGGGGTATGTAGAGCATCATCAAAGCACCATATATGGGTATGTAGGGCCAAAGGGTGTGGAGAGCATCATCAAAGCACCATATATGGGTATGTAGGGCCAAGGTGTATGTAGAGCATCATCAAAGCACCATATATGGGTATGTAGGGCCAAGGTGTATGTAGAGCATCATCAAAGCACCATATATGGGTATGTAGGGCCAAAGGGTATGTAGAGCATCATCAAAGCACCATATATGGGTATGTAGGGCCAAGGTGTATGTAGAGCATCATCAAAGCACCATATATGGGTATGTAGGGCCAAAGGGTATGTAGAGCATCATCAAAGCACCATATATGGGTATGTAGGGCCAAGGTGTATGTAGAGCATCATCAAAGCACCATATATGGGTATGTAGGGCCAAGGTGTATGTAGAGCATCATCAAAGCACCATATATGGGTATGTAGGGCCAAGGTGTATGTAGAGCATCATCAAAGCACCATATATGGGTATGTAGGGCCAAAGGGTGGGGAGAGCATCATCAAAGCACCATATATGGGTATGTAGGGCCAAGGTGTATGTAGAGCATCATCAAAGCACCATATATGGGTATATAGGGCCAAGGGATATGTAGAGCATCATCAAAGCACCATATATGGGTATGTAGGGCCAAGGTGTATGTAGAGCATCATCAAAGCACCATATATGGGTATGTAGGGCCAAAGGGTATGTAGAGCATCATCAAAGCACCATATATGGGTATGTAGGGCCAAGGTGTATGTAGAGCATCATCAAAGCACCATATATGGGTATGTAGGGCCAAGGTGTATGTAGAGCATCATCAAAGCACCATATATGGGTATGTAGGGCCAAAGGGTGGGGAGAGCATCATCAAAGCACCATATATGGGTATGTAGGGCCAAGGTGTATGTAGAGCATCATCAAAGCACCATATATGGGTATGTAGGGCCAAGGTGTATGTAGAGCATCATCAAAGCACCATATATGGGTATGTAGGGCCAAAGGGTATGTAGAGCATCATCAAAGCACCATATATGGGTATGTAGGGCCAAGGTGTATGTAGAGCATCATCAAAGCACCATATATGGGTATGTAGGGCCAAGGGGTATGTAGAGCATCATCAAAGCACCATATATGGGTATGTAGGGCCAAGGTGTATGTAGAGCATCATCAAAGCACCATATATGGGTATGTAGGGCCAAAGGGTGGGGAGAGCATCATCAAAGCACCATATATGGGTATGTAGGGCCAAGGTGTATGTAGAGCATCATCAAAGCACCATATATGGGTATGTAGGGCCAAGGTGTATGTAGAGCATCATCAAAGCACCATATATGGGTATGTAGGGCCAAAGGGTGGGGAGAGCATCATCAAAGCACCATATATGGGTATGTAGGGCCAAGGTGTATGTAGAGCATCATCAAAGCACCATATATGGGTATGTAGGGCCAAGGTGTATGTAGAGCATCATCAAAGCACCATATATGGGTATGTAGGGCCAAAGGGTGGGGAGAGCATCATCAAAGCACCATATATGGGTATGTAGGGCCAAGGTGTATGTAGAGCATCATCAAAGCACCATATATGGGTATGTAGGGCCAAAGGGTATGTAGAGCATCATCAAAGCACCATATATGGGTATGTAGGGCCAAAGTGTATGTAGAGCATCATCAAAGCACCATATATGGGTATGTAGGGCCAAGGTGTATGTAGAGCATCATCAAAGCACCATATATGGGTATGTAGGGCCAAGGTGTATGTAGAGCATCATCAAAGCACCATATATGGGTATGTAGGGCCAAAGGGTATGTAGAGCATCATCAAAGCACCATATATGGGTATGTAGGGCCAAAGGGTATGTAGAGCATCATCAAAGCACCATATATGGGTATGTAGGGCCAAGGTGTATGTAGAGCATCATCAAAGCACCATATATGGGTATGTAGGGCCAAGGTGTATGTAGAGCATCATCAAAGCACCATATATGGGTATGTAGGGCCAAGGTGTATGTAGAGCATCATCAAAGCACCATATATGGGTATGTAGGGCCAAGGTGTGTGAACAGCATCATCAAAGCACCATATATGGGTATGTAGGGCCAAGGTGTATGTAGAGCATCATCAAAGCACCATATATGGGTATGTAGGGCCAAGGTGTATGTAGAGCATCATCAAAGCACCATATATGGGTATGTAGGGCCAAGGTGTATGTAGAGCATCATCAAAGCACCATATATGGGTATGTAGGGCCAAGGTGTATGTAGAGCATCATCAAAGCACCATATATGGGTATGTAGGGCCAAGGTGTGTGAAGAGCATCATCAAAGCACCATATATGGGTATGTAGGGCCAAGGTGTATGTAGAGCATCATCAAAGCACCATATATGGGTATGTAGGGCCAAGGTGTGTGGAGAGCATCATCAAAGCACCATATATGGGTATGTAGGGCCAAGGGGTATGTAGAGCAACATCAAAGCTCCATATATGGGTATGTACGGCCAAGGTGTATGTAGAGCATCATCAAAGCACCATATATGGGTATGTAGGGCCAAGGTGTATGTAGAGCATCATCAAAGCACCATATATGGGTATGTAGGGCCAAGGTGTATGTAGAGCATCATCAAAGCACCATATATGGGTATGTAGGGCCAAGGTGTATGTAGAGCATCATCAAAGCACCATATATGGGTATGTAGGGCCAAGGTGTATGTAGAGCATCATCAAAGCACCATATATGGGTATGTAGGGCCAAGGTGTATGTAGAGCATCATCAAAGCACCATATATGGGTATGTAGGGCCAAGGTGTATGTAGAGCATCATCAAAGCACCATATATGGGTATGTAGGGCCAAGGTGTATGTAGAGCATCATCAAAGCACCATATGTGGGTATGTAGGGCCAAGGGGTATGTAGAGCAACATCAAAGCTCCATATATGGGTATGTACGGCCAAGGTGTATGTAGAGCATCATCAAAGCACCATATATGGGTATGTAGGGCCAAGGTGTATGTAGAGCATCATCAAAGCACCATATATGGGTATGTAGGGCCAAGGGGTATGTAGAGCATCATCAAAGCACCATATATGGGTATGTAGGGCCAAGGTGTATGTAGAGCATCATCAAAGCACCATATATGGGTATGTAGGGCCAAAGGGTATGTAGAGCATCATCAAAGCACCATATATGGGTATGTAGGGCCAAGGTGTATGTAGAGCATCATCAAAGCACCATATATGGGTATGTAGGGCCAAGGTGTATGTAGAGCATCATCAAAGCACCATATATGGGTATGTAGGGCCAAGGTGTATGTAGAGCATCATCAAAGCACCATATATGGGTATGTAGGGCCAAGGTGTATGTAGAGCATCATCAAAGCACCATATATGGGTATGTAGGGCCAAAGGGTATGTAGAGCATCATCAAAGCACCATATATGGGTATGTAGGGCCAAGGTGTATGTAGAGCATCATCAAAGCACCATATATGGGTATGTAGGGCCAAGGGGTATGTAGAGCATCATCAAAGCACCATATATGGGTATGTAGGGCCAAGGGGTATGTAGAGCATCATCAAAGCACCATATATGGGTATGTACGGCCAAGGTGTATGTAGAGCATCATCAAAGCACCATATATGGGTATGTAGGGCCAAAGGGTAGGGACATCATCATCAAAGCACCATATATGGGTATGTAGGGCCAAGGTGTATGTAGAGCATCATCAAAGCACCATATATGGGTATGTAGGGCCAAAGGGTATGTAGAGCATCATCAAAGCACCATATATGGGTATGTAGGGCCAAGGTGTATGTAGAGCATCATCAAAGCACCATATATGGGTATGTAGGGCCAAGGTGTATGTAGAGCATCATCAAAGCACCATATATGGGTATGTAGGGCCAAAGGGTAGGGAGAGCATCATCAAAGCACCATATATGGGTATGTAGGGCCAAAGGGTGGGGAGAGCATCATCAAAGCACCATATATGGGTATGTAGGGCCAAGGGGTATGTAGAGCAACATCAAAGCACCATATATGGGTATGTAGGGCCAAGGTGTATGTAGAGCATCATCAAAGCACCATATATGGGTATGTAGGGCAAAGGTGTATGTAGAGCATCATCAAAGCACCATATATGGGTATGTAGGGCCAAGGTGTATGTAGAGCATCATCAAAGCACCATATATGGGTATGTAGGGCCAAGGTGTATGTAGAGCATCATCAAAGCACCATATATGGGTATGTAGGGCCAAGGTGTATGTAGAGCATCATCAAAGCACCATATATGGGTATGTAGGGCCAAGGTGTGTGAAGAGCATCATCAAAGCACCATATATGGGTATGTAGGGCCAAGGTGTATGTAGAGCATCATCAAAGCACCATATATGGGTATGTAGGGCCAAGGTGTATGTAGAGCATCATCAAAGCACCATATATGGGTATGTAGGGCCAACGTGTATGTAGAGCATCATCAAAGCACCATATATGGGTATGTAGGGCCAAGGTGTATGTAGAGCATCATCAAAGCACCATATATGGGTATGTAGGGCCAAGGTGTATGTAGAGCATCATCAAAGCACCATATATGGGTATGTAGGGCCAAACTGTATGTAGAGCATCATCAAAGCACCATATATGGGTATGTAGGGCCAAAGTGTATGTAGAGCATCATCAAAGCACCATATATGGGTATGTAGGGCCAAAGTGTATGTAGAGCATCATCAAAGCACCATATATGGGTATGTAGGGCCAAGGTGTATGTAGAGCATCATCAAAGCACCATATATGGGTATGTAGGGCCAAGGTGTATGTAGAGCATCATCAAAGCACCATATATGGGTATGTAGGGCCAAGGTGTGTGGAGAGCATCATCAAAGCACCATATATGGGTATGTAGGGCCAAAGGGTATGTAGAGCATCATCAAAGCACCATATATGGGTATGTAGGGCCAAAGGGTGGGGACAGCATCATCAAAGCACCATATATGGGTATGTAGGGCCAAGGTGTATGGAGAGCATCATCAAAGCACCATATATGGGTATGTAGGGCCAAGGTGTATGGAGAGCATCATCAAAGCACCATATATGGGTATGTAGGGCCAAAGGGTGGGGAGAGCATCATCAAAGCACCATATATGGGTATGTAGGGCCAAAGGGTATGTAGAGCATCATCAAAGCACCATATATGGGTATGTAGGGCCAAGGTGTATGTAGAGCATCATCAAAGCACCATATATGGGTATGTAGGGCCAAAGGGTATGTAGAGCATCATCAAAGCACCATATATGGGTATGTAGGGCCAAGGTGTATGTAGAGCATCATCAAAGCACCATATATGGGTATGTAGGGCCAAGGTGTATGTAAAGCATCATCAAAGCACGATATATGGGTATGTAGGGCCAAGGTGTATGGAAAGCATCATCAAAGCACGGTATATGGGTATGTAGGGCCAAGGTGTATGTAGAGCATCATCAAAGCACCATATATGGGTATGTAGGGCCAAGGTGTATGTAGAGCATCATCAAAGCACCATATATGGGTATGTAGGGCCAAAGGGTATGTAGAGCATCATCAAAGCACCATATATGGGTATGTAGGGCCAAGGTGTATGTAGAGCATCATCAAAGCACCATATATGGGTATGTAGGGCCAAAGGGTGGGGAGAGCATCATCAAAGCACCATATATGGGTATGTAGGGCCAAGGTGTATGTAGAGCATCATCAAAGCACCATATATGGGTATGTAGGGCCAAGGTGTATGTAGAGCATCATCAAAGCACCATATATGGGTATGTAGGGCCAAGGTGTATGTAGAGCATCATCAAAGCACCATATATGGGTATGTAGGGCCAAAGGGTGGGGAGAGCATCATCAAAGCACCATATATGGGTATGTAGGGCCAAAGGTTGGGGAGAGCATCATCAAAGCACCATATATGGGTATGTAGGGCCAAGGGGTATGTAGAGCATCATCAAAGCACCATATATGGGTATGTAGGGCCAAAGGGTGGGGAGAGCATCATCAAAGCACCATATATGGGTATGTAGGGCCAAGGTGTATGTAGAGCATCATCAAAGCACCATATATGGGTATGTAGGGCCAAGGTGTATGTAGAGCATCATCAAAGCACCATATATGGGTATGTAGGGCCAAAGGGTGGGGAGAGCATCATCAAAGCACCATATATGGGTATGTAGGGCCAAAGGGTGGGGAGAGCATCATCAAAGCACCATATATGGGTATGTAGGGCCAAGGTGTATGTAGAGCATCATCAAAGCACCATATATGGGTATGTAGGGCCAAAGGGTATGTAGAGCATCATCAAAGCACCATATATGGGTATGTAGGGCCAAAGGGTGTGGACAGCATCATCAAAGCACCATATATGGGTATGTAGGGCCAAGGTGTATGTAGAGCATCATCAAAGCACCATATATGGGTATGTAGGGCCAAAGGGTAGGGAGAGCATCATCAAAGCACCATATATGGGTATGTAGGGCCAAGGTGTATGTAGAGCATCATCAAAGCACCATATATGGGTATGTAGGGCCAAGGTGTATGTAGAGCATCATCAAAGCACCATATATGGGTATGTAGGGCCAAGGTGTATGTAGAGCATCATCAAAGCACCATATATGGGTATGTAGGGCCAAACTGTATGTAGAGCATCATCAAAGCACCATATATGGGTATGTAGGGCCAAGGTGTATGTAGAGCATCATCAAAGCACCATATATGGGTATGTAGGGCCAAGGTGTATGTAGAGCATCATCAAAGCACCATATATGGGTATGTAGGGCCAAAGGGTGGGGAGAGCATCATCAAAGCACCATATATGGGTATGTAGGGCCAAAGTGTATGTAGAGCATCATCAAAGCACCATATATGGGTATGTAGGGCCAAGGTGTGTGTAGAGCATCATCAAAGCACCATATATGGGTATGTAGGGCCAAAGGGTGGGGAGAGCATCATCAAAGCACCATATATGGGTATGTAGGGCCAAGGTGTATGTAGAGCATCATCAAAGCACCATATATGGGTATGTAGGGCCAAGGTGTATGTAGAGCATCATCAAAGCACCATATATGGGTATGTAGGGCCAAAGGGTGGGGAGAGCATCATCAAAGCACCATATATGGGTATGTAGGGCCAAGGTGTATGTAGAGCATCATCAAAGCACCATATATGGGTATGTAGGGCCAAAGGGTGGGGAGAGCATCATCAAAGCACCATATATGGGTATGTAGGGCCAAGGTGTGTGGAGAGCATCATCAAAGCACCATATATGGGTATGTAGGGCCAAGGTGTATGTAGAGCATCATCAAAGCACCATATATGGGTATGTAGGGCCAAAGGGAGTGAAGAGCATCATCAAAGCACCATATATGGGTATGTAGGGCCAAGGTGTATGTAGAGCATCATCAAAGCACCATATATGGGTATGTAGGGCCAAGGTGTATGTAGAGCATCATCAAAGCACCATATATGGGTATGTAGGGCCAAGGTGTGTGAAGAGCATCATCAAAGCACCATATATGGGTATGTAGGGCCAAAGTGTATGTAGAGCATCATCAAAGCACCATATATGGGTATGTAGGGCCAAGGTGTATGGACAGCATCATCAAAGCACCATATATGGGTATGTAGGGCCAAGGTGTATGGACAGCATCATCAAAGCACCATATATGGGTATGTAGGGCCAAAGGGTATGGAGATCATCATCAAAGCACCATATATGGGTATGTAGGGCCAAAGGGTGGGGAGAGCATCATCAAAGCACCATATATGGGTATGTAGGGCCAAGGTGTATGTAGAGCATCATCAAAGCACCATATATGGGTATGTAGGGCCAAGGTGTATGGAGAGCATCATCAAAGCACCATATATGGGTATGTAGGGCCAAACTGTATGTAGAGCATCATCAAAGCACCATATATGGGTATGTAGGGCCAAAGGGTATGTAGAGCATCATCAAAGCACCATATATGGGTATGTAGGGCCAAGGTGTATGTAGAGCATCATCAAAGCACCATATATGGGTATGTAGGGCCAAAGGGTGGGGAGAGCATCATCAAAGCACCATATATGGGTATGTAGGGCCAAGGTGTATGTAGAGCATCATCAAAGCACCATATATGGGTATGTAGGGCCAAGGTGTATGTAGAGCATCATCAAAGCACCATATATGGGTATGTAGGGCCAAGGTGTATGGAGAGCATCATCAAAGCACCATATATGGGTATGTAGGGCCAAGGGGTATGTAGAGCATCATCAAAGCACCATATATGGGTATGTAGGGCCAAGGGGTATGTAGAGCATCATCAAAGCACCATATATGGGTATGTAGGGCCAAGGTGTATGTAGAGCATCATCAAAGCACCATATATGGGTATGTAGGGCCAAAGGGTATGTAGAGCATCATCAAAGCACCATATATGGGTATGTAGGGCCAAAGGGTGGGGAGAGCATCATCAAAGCACCATATATGGGTATGTAGGGCCAAGGTGTATGTAGAGCATCATCAAAGCACCATATATGGGTATGTAGGGCCAAGGTGTATGTAGAGCATCATCAAAGCACCATATATGGGTATGTAGGGCCAAAGGGTGGGGAGAGCATCATCAAAGCACCATATATGGGTATGTAGGGCCAAGGTGTATGGAGAGCATCATCAAAGCACCATATATGGGTATGTAGGGCCAAAGGGTGGGGAGAGCATCATCAAAGCACCATATATGGGTATGTAGGGCCAAGGTGTATGGAGAGCATCATCAAAGCACCATATATGGGTATGTAGGGCCAAAGGGTGGGGAGAGCATCATCAAAGCACCATATATGGGTCTGTAGGGCCAAGGTGTAGGTAGAGCATCATCAAAGCACCATATATGGGTATGTAGGGCCAAAGGGTGGGGAGAGCATCATCAAAGCACCATATATGGGTATGTAGGGCCAAGGTGTATGTAGAGCATCATCAAAGCACCATATATGGGTATGTAGGGCCAAAGGGTGGGGAGAGCATCATCAAAGCACCATATATGGGTATGTAGGGCCAAGGTGTGGGGAGAGCATCATCAAAGCACCATATATGGGTATGTAGGGCCAAAGGGTGGGGAGAGCATCATCAAAGCACCATATATGGGTATGTAGGGCCAAAGGGTATGTAGAGCATCATCAAAGCACCATATATGGGTATGTAGGGCCAAGGTGTATGTAGAGCATCATCAAAGCACCATATATGGGTATGTAGGGCCAAGGTGTATGTAGAGCATCATCAAAGCACCATATATGGGTATGTAGGGCCAAAAGGTGGGGAGAGCATCATCAAAGCACCATATATGGGTATGTAGGGCCAAAGGGTGGGGAGAGCATCATCAAAGCACCATATATGGGTATGTAGGGCCAAAAGGTGTGGAGAGCATCATCAAAGCACCATATATGGGTATGTAGGGCCAAAGGGTGGGGAGAGCATCATCAAAGCACCATATATGGGTATGTAGGGCCAAAGGGTATGGACAGCATCATCAAAGCACCATATATGGGTATGTAGGGCCAAGGTGTATGTAGAGCATCATCAAAGCACCATATATGGGTATGTAGGGCCAAAGGGTGGGGAGAGCATCATCAAAGCACCATATATGGGTATGTAGGGCCAAAGGGTGGGGACAGCATCATCAAAGCACCATATATGGGTATGTAGGGCCAAGGTGTGTGGAGAGCATCATCAAAGCACCATATATGGGTATGTAGGGCCAAGGTGTGTGTAGAGCATCATCAAAGCACCATATATGGGTATGTAGGGCCAAAGGGTGGGGAGAGCATCATCAAAGCACCATATATGGGTATGTAGGGCCAAAGGGTGGGGACAGCATCATCAAAGCACCATATATGGGTATGTAGGGCCAAAGGGTGGGGAGAGCATCATCAAAGCACCATATATGGGTATGTAGGGCCAAAGGGTGGGGAGAGCATCATCAAAGCACCATATATGGGTATGTAGGGCCAAAGGGTATGGACAGCATCATCAAAGCACCATATATGGGTATGTAGGGCCAAGGTGTGTGTAGAGCATCATCAAAGCACCATATATGGGTATGTAGGGCCAAAGGGTGGGGAGAGCATCATCAAAGCACCATATATGGGTATGTAGGGCCAAGGTGTGTGGAGAGCATCATCAAAGCACCATATATGGGTATGTAGGGCCAAAGGGTGGGGATAGCATCATCAAAGCACCATATATGGGTATGTAGGGCCAAAGGGTGGGGAGAGCATCATCAAAGCACCATATATGGGTATGTAGGGCCAAGGTGTGTGGAGAGCATCATCAAAGCACCATATATGGGTATGTAGGGCCAAAGGGTGGGGAGAGCATCATCAAAGCACCATATATGGGTATGTAGGGCCAACGTGTGTGTAGAGCATCATCAAAGCACCATATATGGGTATGTAGGGCCAAAGGGTGGGGAGAGCATCATCAAAGCACCATATATGGGTATGTAGGGCCAAGGGGTATGTAGAGCATCATCAAAGCACCATATATGGGTATGTAGGGCCAAACGGTGGGGAGAGCATCATCAAAGCACCATATATGGGTATGTAGGGCCAAAGGGTGGAGAGAGCATCATCAAAGCACCATATATGGGTATGTAGGGCCAAGGTGTGTGAAGAGCATCATCAAAGCACCATATATGGGTATGTAGGGCCAAAGGGTGGGGAGAGCATCATCAAAGCACCATATATGGGTATGTAGGGCCAAGGTGTATGTAGAGCATCATCAAAGCACCATATATGGGTATGTAGGGCCAAGGTGTATGTAGAGCATCATCAAAGCACCATATATGGGTATGTAGGGCCAAGGTGTATGTAGAGCATCATCAAAGCACCATATATGGGTATGTAGGGCCAAAGGGTGGGGAGAGCATCATCAAAGCACCATATATGGGTATGTAGGGCCAAGGTGTGTAGAGAGCATCATCAAAGCACCATATATGGGTATGTAGGGCCAAGGTGGGTGGAGAGCATCATCAAAGCACCATATATGGGTATGTAGGGCCAAAGGGTGGGGAGAGCATCATCAAAGCACCATATATGGGTATGTAGGGCCAAAGGGTATGGAGAGCATCATCAAAGCACCATATATGGGTATATAGGGCCAAGGTGTGTGGAGAGCATCATCAAAGCACCATATATGGGTATGTAGGGCCAAAGGGTGGGGAGAGCATCATCAAAGCACCATATATGGGTATGTAGGGCCAAAGGGTGGGGAGAGCATCATCAAAGCACCATATATGGGTATGTAGGGCCAAGGTGTATGTAGAGCATCATCAAAGCACCATATATGGGTATGTAGGGCCAAGGTGTATGTAGAGCATCATCAAAGCACCATATATGGGTATGTAGGGCCAAAGGGTGGGGATAGCATCATCAAAGCACCATATATGGGTATGTAGGGCCAAGGTGTGTGGAGAGCATCATCAAAGCACCATATATGGGTATGTAGGGCCAAAGGGTGGGGAGAGCATCATCAAAGCACCATATATGGGTATGTAGGGCCAAGGTGTATGGAGAGCATCATCAAAGCACCATATATGGGTATGTAGGGCCAAAGGGTGGGGAGAGCATCATCAAAGCACCATATATGGGTATGTAGGGCCAAAGGGTGGGGATAGCATCATCAAAGCACCATATATGGGTATGTAGGGCCAAGGTGTATGTAGAGCATCATCAAAGCACCATATATGGGTATGTAGGGCCAAGGTGTATGTAGAGCATCATCAAAGCACCATATATGGGTATGTAGGGCCAAAGGGTGGGGAGAGCATCATCAAAGCACCATATATGGGTATGTAGGGCCAAGGTGTGTAGAGAGCATCATCAAAGCACCATATATGGGTATATTGGGCCAAGGTGGTTGGAGAGCATCATGAAAGCACCTTATATGGGTATATAGGGCCAAAGGGTGGGGAGAGCATCATCAAAGCACCATATATCGGTATCTAGGGCCAAAGGGTAGAGACAGCATCATCAGAGCACCATATATGGGTATATAGGGCCAAGATGTGTGGAGAGCATCATCAAAGCACCATATATGGGTATGTAGGGCCAAAGGGTGGGGAGAGCATCATCAAAGCACCATATATGGGTATGTAGGGCCAAAGGGTGGGGAGAGCATCATCAAAGCACTATATATGGGTATGTAGGGCCAACGTGTGTGTAGAGCATCATCAAAGCACCATATATGGGTATGTAGAGTAAGGTGTATGTAGAGCATCATCAAAGCACCATATATAGGTATGTATGGCCAAAGGGTGGGGAGAGCATCATCAAAGCACCATATATGGGTATGTAGGGCCAAGGTGTGTGGAGAGCATCATCAAAGCACCATATATGGGTATGTAGGGCCAAAGGGTGGGGAGAGCATCATCAAAGCACCATATATGGGTATGTAGGGCCAAGGTGTATGTAGAGCATCATCAAAGCACCATATATGGGTATGTAGGGCCAAAGGGTGCGGAGAGCATCATCAAAGCACCATATATGGGTATGTAGGGCCAAAGGGTGGGGAAATCATCATCAAAGCACCATATATGGGTATGTAGGGCCAAGGTGTGTGAAGAGCATCATCAAAGCACCATATATGGGTATGTAGGGCCAAAGGGTGGGGAGAGCATCATCAAAGCACCATATATGGGTATGTAGGGCCAAGGTGTATGTATAGCATCATCAAAGCACCATATATGGGTATGTAGGGCCAAAAGGTGGGGAGAGCATCATCAAAGCACCATATATGGGTATGTAGGGCCAAAGGGTGGGGAGAGCATCATCAAAGCACCATATATGGGTATGTAGGGCCAAAGGGTGGGGAGAGCATCATCAAAGCACCATATATGGGTATGTAGGGCCAAAAGGTGGGGATTCATCATCAAAGCACCATATATGGGTATGTAGGGCCAAGGTGTGTGGAGAGCATCATCAAAGCACCATATATGGGTATGTAGGGCCAAAGGGTGGGGAGAGCATCATCAAAGCACCATATATGGGTATGTAGGGCCAAAGGGTGGGGAGAGCATCATCAAAGCACCATATATGGGTATGTAGGGCCAAGGTGTGGGGAGAGCATCATCAAAGCACCATATATGGGTATGTAGGGCCAAAGGGTGGGGAGAGCATCATCAAAGCACCATATATGGGTATGTAGGGCCAAGGTGTGGGGAGAGCATCATCAAAGCACCATATATGGGTATGTAGGGCCAAAGGGTGGGTAGAGCATCATCAAAGCACCATATATGGGTATGTAGGGCCAAAGGGTGGGGAGAGCATCATCAAAGCACCATATATGGGTATGTAGGGCCAAAAGGTGGGGAGAGCATCATCAAAGCACCATATATGGGTATGTAGGGCCAAGGTGTATGTAGAGCATCATCAAAGCACCATATATGGGTATGTAGGGCCAAAGGGTGGGGAGAGCATCATCAAAGCACCATATATGGGTATGTAGGGCCAAGGTGCGTGAAGAGCATCATCAAAGCACCATATATGGGTATGTAGGGCCAAAGGGTGGGGAGAGCATCATCAAAGCACCATATATGGGTATGTAGGGCCAAAGGGTGGGGAGAGCATCATCAAAGCACCATATATGGGTATGTAGGGCCAAGGTGTGTGGAGAGCATCATCAAAGCACCATATATGGGTATGTAGGGCCAAGGTGTGTGGAGAGCATCATCAAAGCACCATATATGGGTATGTAGGGCCAAAGGGTGGGGAGAGCATCATCAAAGCACCATATATGGGTATGTAGGGCCAAGGTGTGTGGAGAGCATCATCAAAGCACCATATATGGGTATGTAGTGCCAAAGGGTGGGGAGAGCATCATCAAAGCACCATATATGGGTATGTAGGGCCAAAGGGTAGGGACAGCATCATCAAAGCACCATATATGGGTATGTAGGGCCAAAGGGTGGGGAGAGCATCATCAAAGCACCATATATGGGTATATACGGCCAAGGTGTGTGGAGAGCTTCATCCAAGCACCATATATGGGTATGTAGGGCCAAGGGGGGGGAGAGAATCATCAAAGCACCATATATGGGTATATAGGGCCAAGGTGGGTGGAGAGCATCATCAAAGCACCATATATGGGTATGTAGGGCCAAAGGGTAGGGACAGCATCATCAGAGCACCATATATGGGTATATAGGGCCAAGATGTGTGGAGAGCATCATCAAAGCACCATATATGGGTATATAGGGCCAAAGGGTGGGGAGAGCATCATCAAAGCACCATATATGGGTATGTAGGGCCAAATGGTGGGGAGAGCATCATCAAAGCACCATATATGGGTATGTAGGGCCAAGGTGTGTGAAGAGCATCATCAAAGCACCATATATGGTTATGTAGGGCCAAAGGGTGGGGAGAGCATCATCAAAGCACCATATATGGGTATATAGGGCCAAAGGGAGGGGAGAGCATCATCAAAGCACCATGTATGGGTATATAGGGCCAAAGGGTGGGGACAGCATCATCAAAGCACCATATATGGGTATATAGGGCCAAGATGTGGGGAGAGCATCATCAAAGCACCATATATGGGTATATAGGGCCAAAGGGTGGCGAGAGTATCCTCAGAGCACCATATTTGGGTATATAGGCGCAAAGCGTGATAAGAGCATCATCAAAGCCCCCTATATGGGTATATAGGGCCAAGGTGGGTGGAGAGCATCATCAAAGCACCTTATATGGGTATATAGGGCCAAAGAGTGCGGAGAGCATCATCAAAGCACCATATATTTGTTTATAGGCCCAAAGGGTGGGGATAGCATTTTAAAGCACCATATATGTGTATATAGGGCCAAGATGTGTGGAGAGCATCATGAAAGAACCTTATATGGGTATATAGGGCCAAAGGGTGGGGAGAGCATCATCAAAGCACCATATTTGGGTATGTAGGGCAAAAGTGTGGGGAGAACATGATGAACGGACCATACATGGGTATATCGGGCCAAGATGTGTGGAGAGCATCATCAAAGCACCATATATGGGTACATAGTGGCAAAAGGTGGGGAGAGCATCATATAAGCACCATATATGCGTATGTAGGGCCAAAGGGTAGGGACAGCATCATTAGAGCACCTTATATGGGTATATAGGGCCAAAGGGTGGGGAGAGCATCATCAAGTCACCATATATGGGTATATAGGGCCAAGATGTGTGGAGAGCATCATCAAAGCACCTTATATGGGTATATAGGGCCAAGGGGTGGGGAGAGCATCATCAAAGCACCATATATGGGTATATAGGGCCAACGTGGGTGGAGAGCATCATCAAAGCACCATATCTATGTATGTAGGGCCAAAGGGTAGGGACAGCATCATCAGAGCGGCATATATGGGTATATAGGGCCAAAGAGTGGGGAGAGCATTATCAAAGCACCGTATATGGGTATATAGGGCCAAAGGGTGGGGAGAGCATCATCAAAGCACCATATATGTGTATTTTGTGGCAAAAGATGGGGAGAGCATGATCAAAGCACCATATATGGGTATATAGGGCCAAGATGTGTGGAGAGCATCATCAAAGCACGATATATGGGTATATAGGGCCAAAGGGTGCGGATAGCATCTTCAAAGCACCATATATGTATATATACGGCCAAAGGGAGGGGAGAGCATCATCAAAGCACCATGTATGTGTATTTTGGGGCAAAAGGTGGGGAGAGCATCATCAAAGCACCACATATGGGTACATAGTTCCAAAGGGTGGGGAGAGCATCATCAGAGCACCATATATGGGTATATAGGGCCAGGATGTGTGGAGAGCATCATCAAAGCACCTTATATGGGTATATAGGGCCAAAGGGTGGGGAGAGCATCATCAAAGCACCATGTATGTGTATTTTGGGGCAAAAGGTGGGGAGAGCATCATCAAAGCACCATATATGCGTACATAGTGCCAAAGGGTGGGGAGAGCATCATCAGAGCACCATATATGGGTATATAGGGCCAGGATGTATGGAGAGCATCATCAAAGCACCTTATATGGGTATATAGGGCCAAAGAGTGGGGAGAGCATCATCAAAGGACCATATATGGGTATATAGGGCCAAGGTGGGTGGAGAGCATTATCAAAGCACCATATTGGGTATGTAGGGCCAAAGAGTGGGGAGAGCATCATCAAAGCACCATATATGGGTATAAATGCCAAAGGGAGGGGAGAGCATCATCAAAGCACCATATATGGGTATATAGGGCCAAAGGGTGGGGAGAGCATCATCAAAGCACCATATATGTGTATTTTCGGGCAAAAGATGGGGAGAGCATGATCAAAGCACCATATTGTCAGGATTTTCTTTCTCATGGGAAAGGATTCATCCCATTATCTCTACAACAATAACAAATAATATTTTGACTACAGAGATCATGTGTAAAACACCTTTTATTGTGTGTTGTGTATTGTGCTATTTACTGCCACCTATTGGCGTGTGTATGTTAGGTACCCAGTGGGGGTGGCATAGAGCTATAATACAAAGGGAGGAAAATGTTCAGCCTCTCTGAGTAGTTGTTAGTTGTTTTAGTGTTAGCCACTATGTAGGTTTTATGGGCTACGTAGTTGTAACAAAGTACCAAGTAGCGTACCTCTTCTCTAAGAGTTTGTAGCTAGAGATTTTGTTAAGCTTGTGTTGCTAATAAGTCTTGGATGCTACATTAAATGAGAAGATGTGTTTTTCTTTATATTTTGTATGATATTTGCATTTTATGGAATTTTGCATTTTTATCAATAAACACCAGTTAGTATATATTTTCTGACTGGATTTCTTTGGGAAACAAGAAATGGACATTACATTGTGTTTGCTGTCATGGCTAATATTTTCCTGGAGTTTTTGCTGCGCTCTGCACAAACAGGAGTGTTTGTGATTATCACTCTGCCCGAAAGGTTATGGGCCCAGGTTATGGCCAGTGCTGCTGTGCCAGCCCAGGTATGGAGTATTGTCCCAGCATTATGGTTCCAGGAGTGCTAGTCCCAGGACTGTGGTCGCAGGCTTGTGCTAGCCCAGGCGTGAAATTCCAGGCTTGTTTTGCCATGGATGCCGGTGCTGGAAGCCAGGACTGAAGTTCCTAAGTGACGGGAGATTTATGGATTTATCACCCTGCTTGTGAGCATCTGGTCAACGTTTCATTTGAAGTTTGGATTCTTTCTGTGTCACGTGCCTGTTATAAAGAATAAAACATGGCAACAATAACGGTGAGTCTTCTGTTTGAAAGATTGAATTCAAAGAACTATCAGAAATGGAGTATAAAGATGAAATCTTTCTTCATGAAAGAAGGGCTCTGGCAAGTTGTAAACAATCCTGCGCCAGCAGCTCCTACTGATGCTGAGAGAGTCTTGCTTGACTGTGCATATTGTAATCTTATATTGGGACTTGAGTCTTCAGAACTAGTGCATGTTCGTAATTTGGAGACTGCTAATGGATGCTGGGTGGCTTTGCGTGAAATCTATGCAAGACAGACTTCAGCTCCCATCGTAAGTTTGTCAAAGCAGTTGTATAACGTTAAATTGGAGCAAGGTGCTAATGTGATTGAGCATCTGAACAAGATGAAAACTTTGTTTGCTGAACTGGCAGATCGGAATATGCAGCTTCCCGAGAATCAAAAAGCATGTATAATACTTTCGAGTCTGGATGATTCGTTTGATATGCTTGTAGAAACTGTGAATGTTTTACCGCCAGCAGATCTTACTGTTGATTACCTGACAAACAGATTGCAACAAATTCAGAGTTCAAGGGATTTACAATTACCATCAAAGAAGAGTCTTGATAACGTAAAGCAGCGCTCTTCTATTGGCACAGAGACTGCGTGCATGGTGAGGAAATGCTTTCATTGTCAGTCTACCAAACATCTTCTAAAAGACTGTCCTATGAAAAATCAGCCTACTGAGAGTTCCAGAAAGGCTCCTCGTCGTGGAAAAGGACAATTTGTTAAAAAGCAAGCAAGCACTAGAATGGTGTCTGCCTTGATGTCTAACAGAAACAAACATTGTACTTATAAGTGGTTGTTGGACTCTGCTTGTAGTGAAATCATTGTAAACAATGAGCAGTTGTTACTGACCAAATGCAAGCCTAAAATTCAACAAGTTAACTTGGCTGATGGTTCTGTAGCTAAGGTCACTATGCAAGGTAACGTGTTCATTCCTTGTTTGGGGGAAGTGGTTTCTGATTTATTTTGTGTGCCTACACTTGATTATTCTCTTCTCAGTGTCCCAGTATTAACGAAACTTGGCTATACTGTTGTATTCCAAGGTTCTGAGTGCTATGTCAGTAAAGAGGGGATTGAATGTGCTAGAGGGGAATTGGTTAATCAATTGTATGAAATGCTTCCTAACAAGATGTGTTAATTGGAAGTTGCACTGGCAATGTGTCTTTGCATGATAATTGTATACATTATTATCACAGAGTGCTTGGACATCCAGGATGGAAATGTTTGTCAAAAATGGCAAAAGTATATCCAGATTTGAGATTCAAGAAGTGTGGAAAATATCTTGATTGTACTGTGTGTAAGCAATCTAAGATAAAATCTGCACCTATTGCTAGGAAAAGTAGCAGAATTGTTAAAAAACCATTTGATCCTGTGCATGCAGATCTGGCTGGTCTGTTTCCTTTAAGTGAAGGTGGAGCAAGATTTATGTTTGTGTTAGTGGATGATAAAACACATTTCACGTTTTGTTATTTGCTTAAACAGAAATCTGAAGCTTTCTCTCGTTTCAAAGAGTTTGTGGCTTTTGTTGAGAGAAAACATGGGCACAAAGTAGGGAGTTTGCAAACGGACAGAGGGGGTGAGTTTGTAAGCAATGAGTTTCAAAACTGGCTACGTAGAAAAGGCATTTTCCACAGATTAACAAATGTTGGTGTGTCTGCAGAAAATGGTGTAGCTGAGCGCAAGGTTGGCATTCTGAAGGTTTTGAAAGATAGCCTACTGAAGGATGCTAATGTGCCATCCCATTTTTGGGGTGAAGCAATGTTAACAGCAGTGTTTCTCACAAATAGACACTGGAATTCAGCTGTGAATGAAGTTCCTTATTTTTTGCTGTATGGGAGATATCCTTCCTTAAAGCACTTGCGTACGTTTGGAACGTTTGCCTACGTACAGATTCCTCAGGCTCAAAGGAGGAAAAACCAACCAAAAACACAGCATTTTAGATTTGTTGGATATTCAGGAGAATCTAAAGGATATAGATTTACAGTGGGAGGAGGAAGAGTAGTGATTTCCAGAAATTGTAATTTTGAAGAGCCTTCTAATTGGCAAAGGCTCCATGCAAATTCAGAAGTCATTTTGCCTTCATACACAGACTTAGCTAGAGAGCAAGCAGCCTATGCACCCCCTCTCCGCAGATAAAACAAGAAGCAGCAGCAGAGGAGTTGCCGGCTGTAGCTGAAGCTGAGCAGTTAAAGGCACAGGCACAAGAGAAAAGTGAAGAACAGGAACAAAGCGTTCCTGTTGAGATTCCACGTAGGTCAACCCGTATAACAAAAGGGGTTCCACCTGAAAGGTTTGTTGTTCAACAAGTGAGAGTATGTCACATCACTTGCGAACCAAAAGATTTCAAAGAAATGTTAGCTTTACCTGTTGATGAGCAAGATAAATGGAACATTGCTATGGACACAGAATTTGATTCATTGGTAAAACAAAATGTTTTTGAAATTGTTGATTTACCTGTATCAGAAAAAGCCATAGGTTCCAGATGGGTATTTAGAAAGAAGCTTTTACCTGATGATACTGTGCAGTATAAAGCTAGGTTGGTGGCACAAGGTTATTCACAAGAGCAGTTTGTGAATTACAACCTGACATATGCACCCACAGTTAGGCCTGAATCATTGCGTGTAATGTTGGCCTTAGCTGCACAGAGAAACATGGTTGTTCATCATTTTGATGTGGATACAGCTTATTTAAATGCTGATCTTCCTGAAGTTGTTTACATGAAACAAGCGCCAGGATATTCATGTGGAGATTCCCAGAAAGTTTACAGGTTGCGTAAAGCACTGTATGGATTGAAACAAGCTGGGAGATGTTGGCATCAATGTTTAGATAAAGCTTTGTTAGAAATTGGTTTCAAGAAATCATTAGCTGATTCATGTGTGTACACCAGAGGAACTGGAGAAAATTATACAGTCCTTGTCACTTATGTTGATGATTTTTGTCTTGTCACTGGTTCTTTAAACTTGGTAAAAGAATTTGCAAAGCAAATGGAGAAATATTTTAAAATGAAGGATTGGGGTATGTTAAGATACTACCTTGGTATTGAAGTGCATAGAACTGAAAATGGAGAAATCTATCTGAGTCAGAAGAAAAAGATAGAACAGTTGTTAGCACAGATGGGGATGTCAGATGCAAAACCTGTAAAGACCCCAATGACATGTGATTTCTTAAAACATGAGATATGTGAAAAGTTGTGTGAAAAACCTGAAGTGTACCATTCTGTGATAGGTTCAATCCTTCACCTAGCCCAATGGACACGTCCTGATTTATCCTATGCTGTTGGAGTTTTGAGCCTTAAAGTAGCTAAACCAACTGAGCATGATTGGCAAGGATTAAAAAGGGTATGAGATATTTAAAAGGTACAGTAGATTTTTGTCTCAAAATGTCAACCAAAGGGCCTGAAAAGCCTGTAATTTTTGTTGATAGTTCATTTGCAGAAGAAGGAGATAGAAAGTCAATAACTGGGTTTGTTTGTAAATTTGGTGAATCCACAATTGCGTGGAAAGCAAAGAAACAAACATAAATTGCCTTGTCTACTGCAGAAGCAGAATTCGCAGCTTTGTCAGAAACAATCTGTGAATTAAGATGGTTTCATCAATTATTCACTGATTTAGGCATCAAAGTGTCATTGCCTTATACAGTGCATGAAGATTCCCAGGCCTGTATAGCGTTAGCTAAAACAGAAAACTTAAAAGCTCGTACTAAGTATGTGGATGTAAAGTACAAAAATGTAAGACAAGCTATGTTAGAAAATTTCATTGATCTTGTGTATTGTGTATCTGAAGCAAATCTTGCAGATGTATTTACCAAATCATTGCCTATTGTACAACATGAAACAATGTTAACCAGACTTGGGTTTGAACAAATGTAATTGATTCTATGTTGTTGTAATCAATTGTCTGTATTATTTTTGTAACGTGTAATTGTGTCGAAAACGGGCTGAGAGGGGTGTCAGGATTTTCTTTCTCATGGGAAAGGATTCATCCCGTTATCTTTACAACAATAAAAAATAATATTTTGACTACAGAAATCATGTGAAAAACACCTGTTATTGTGTGTTGTGTATTGTGCTATTTACTGCCACCTATTGGCGTGTGTATGCCAGTTACCCAGTGGGGGTGGCATAGAGCTATAATACAAAGGGAGGAAAATGTGCAGCCTCTCTGAGTAGTTGTTAGTTGTTTTAGTGTTAGCCACTATGTAGGTTTTATGGGCTACGTAGTTGTAACAAAGTACCAAGTAGTGTACCTCTTCTCTAAGAGTTTGTAGCTAGAGATTTTGTTAAGCTTGTGTTGCTAATAAGTCTTGGATGCTACATTAAATGAGAAGATGTGTTTTTCTTTATATTTTGTATGATATTTGCATTTTATGGAATTTTGCATTTTTATCAATAAACACCAGTTAGTATATATTTTCTGACTGGATTTCTTTGGGACACAAGAAATGGACATTGCATTGTGTTTGCTGTCATGGCTAATATTTTCCTGGAGTTTTTGCTGCGCTCTGCACAAACAGGAGTGCTTGTGATTATCACTCTGCCCGACAAATGTTTTATAAGATTGTCCTGGAGCAGTAGAGACAGCGTATAAATATTCTGGATTTGTAATATTGAAGATATGAGCAATGGGGGCTTATTTAGCTCTAGGGACAATATTAAGCACATTTGTAAAGAATGTGATCAGTGATGACATTTTTCCAGTGTAAATATGTATTATGTTTTTGTTTTTCGTTTTTTCCTTACACACACACACACACACACTGCACACTAGCATGGTTTAGTGGTAAAGGTGTTCATCTAGGATGGGGGGGGAGCCTATTTTCTATGGACACAGAAGGCAACTGTGTCAGTCACTCTTTCTCAGTCCAAGAGCCAATATGGTGTAGTGGGGTGTGAAATGAGGCTGAAGCTGCCATAGCCTAAAGATGAAGCAGGCAGGTAAGCAGAGAGGACAAAAACCAGGAAATTTATCTATGAGATCCCTTCAGGGACGTAGATAAGAAGGAAGCAAGTCATTAAGGAAAAAACAAAGAACCTGAACCAGAAAAAGGAAGTTGGGCCTGAGCACATGGAAACCCTCACCCCAATCCCATCAACTTGTAAATCAACCCAGCAAGGACTTTTGGGGATAAAAGGGGTCCCAAAGTCACCTTTGGATTTGTCTCTCTAGCTAGTGCCTGGCAGCCTAGTTGGGAAGGACATGGGTAAGTGTGGATGAGCGCACACGTGTGTGTATGAGAAAGAGCAAATGTACAGTACCTTGCAACCAGTAAAGTTTGCTGTTACTTCAAATTCACTGGGTCTTCATGTATTACAAAGATCCTCTTGTGCCTCAGTGTTCGGTTGGAAGTGATTTGTGTGTATCCCTAATTATTTCCCGGCTGTTGACCAGGGCTGTGTGTCTGTCTGCTCCAGCCGCACCTATCTGGAAAACCCAGGTAGAAAACAAGGGGGGCTGACAAGATCCGCGTGCCTCGACAGGCTGTGAGTGTGCAAGTGAGTGACCATAAACTGAACCTGGGAGCAGTGTGTGTAACAGGAAAAGGTGCAGGATTAGGAGCAGGAAGACTGAATACTAGTTCTCCCTTAAGCACAGAAGCTGGCTGGGTGTCTCTGGGCCCTAAACTGGGAAATCAAAAAACATCTATCTACAAATCTCCACTTGACCAGCATTGACCAGCACACAACCTTCAGTGTCCTTTTCTTTAAATAGACTAATTCAGGCTAATAATTATACACACACACACACACACACATTATATAAAGAAATACATATAAAATGGAAACATATGTTTGCATTTCTTCATTGACTGAAGGGAGAATTGTATTATTCTTCCAACAATTATTATTTTAACACTTCTGAACATTTTAGAGCAACAGCATTTGTTTGTGTTATCTAAAGTGCTAAAACAGGTTTGTTTGCATGCAATTAAGCTATGGTCTCAAAATATTTTTCCACGTCCTGCATCTTGCTAGAGTTTTGGATTAGCTTCCTTGAATGCTCATCAAAGCGGAATAGTGGGACACAAATCAAATAAATAAATTGCAAATAAATCAATAAAGGCAGTTAAAAAAAAAAGTCACTCCCACCTGGAAAATGTTTTTGTAAGCCAAGGCTGGTATAAATCCTGTCAGTTTAGCAAATAGGCCAAGATCTGCAAACGCTACACAAATAGGTTCAAATGTCCAAAAGATCTCAGCGATTTTGCAACAATTGCTCTTTGCCCAACATGCAAAACTGTTTCTGAATCTGAAAGCTCCAATTAGCTTGCCAAGGTACTAGACTGTTTACACAAGAAAACATGTCCCCCCCCCCCCCTTAAATCACTTATTGCATGCTCAGGGTCTTTGATTTATTTAACATGGCTCTTTGGATCTCAATCCTTAGAGATACTTTCATTAAAATTTAGGCACCCAAGCATTTTCCAACTGGTTGCAAAGCGTCAACTTAAGCATCAAAATGTGGGAGTAACTGATAAGTCGCTCTGCAGTGAGATAGGCGGAGACAAGTTTGAAATATAAATAAATATAAATAAGAAGGAAATAGTTAACTCAATGGGTGCATAACCCCTCCCCTGTCGTTTTGTTTCCACTCCAATACCCCACAGTGCTTGCAGAAGAGAACATCTCATGTGAGAGAGTGTGTGCACAGCTCTCCCTACTGTATATCCAATGTCTCATTTTAATAGATAGAACCACCCAACATTCCTATGATGAAAGGAATAGAGATTCCTCTGCACATAACAGATCAACACGTAACTTTACGTTCTCTCTTAAACCAGGACACTATTCTTCAATGTTCATGCCATTTTACAGCCCCAGCAAAACACACCTGTGTCCCTACCTTTAGCTCAAGTATTCTCCATAGTTGCATCACTGTGTACAGAACCATGTACTTACAGGGAGGGAAGTGTTGGCCAAGAAAAGCTGCTGTGGAACTAGTTTCAGAGCTGATCTAGAACTTTTGTCTACTAATAGCACCACTGTCACCCTCCTGTACGAAAAGCCATTTGGATACAGTAAGCATATAATGACACATTTATTATTACTCAATCACATCACTATTTCTTACATCATGCATTTATAGTTAAATAAATGTGTGATGTTCCAGCAGTTTCCTTTCTAGCTGTTACCCTCAGCTGGAACACACCCTCTTCTTCTTTCTCTAACAAGGGCAACCTTCCTGCTATCAACTGTGAGTCAGTCTTACGTACAGATCCTATGGACCAATCTTGGAATACCACATTAAGGGAACCTGAGTTAAGGGAAAACATCTTTCTAGGAAGATTGTTCCCACAGTGACAATGCTGCTTCAGCCCTAATTAGCTCTCACTCATTATTCAGATGTATTTTTTGGTTTGGGCTAGGAAGGCTATTTTTACAGTGGCAAACACAAGTTAGTATCTTGTTTAATGTATCCATCCATTAGTAACTTGAGAAATATGTACTGGAAGGGGCGTGAAACAAAAAAAAACCCTTGCCCACTGCTTTATTGCAGGCATGGTGTTTATAGTGAAAAATATACAAGGGAAATAGTATATCATGATAACTCAGGTAAGAAGTAATCGCTAAACCATGATACTTCCTACCTAGTGGCGTAAAGCTTTAATTTATCTTCTGTATTTTTTTTTTAAAAAAATAGTCTTTGTCATAATTAAATATAGGAATGCTCTTTGAAAATCTTGAATTGTTTGTCATTCACTAAGTAGCATTGTCCTGAGCAAAAACTGGGGAAAAAATAGTTCTCATTGTTTAATTTGAAGATAGTTTTGTTGATATTATTACATCATTTGAAAATGTATGTCCATTTTAATAAAAGCCATTTTAAAAAATATGTATAGCTACAAATCTATAGCAGGAAGTAGCACCCCCATGTTTTGGAGATGCCCCCACAAAAGTTAAACAGAGTTAAATCTGGTTAGTTCTTGGACTGGAGATAATTGGAAAATCCCCAAAAATCCTACAGATGGGTGTCAAGCCGCATTGTTGTCAAGAAAACTATATGGGAAAACACATTGTTATACACCTCCTGAGTGATCAATTAGCTGAAGCAATGAAATGAAATGAAATGAAATGAAGTGAAGTGAAGTACTGTTTATTCAGTCAATGACCAGCACAATTTGAAAATAGACAACACCAAAGTAAAACTAAATAGATGAGAGAAAATAGTAGCATAACGAAGATAAAATAACAAATAAAAATGTCGTATGCAGTACTATAATGGTGTGTTCATTATCTGTGCTAATGTAAATCTAAAATATTACAATCCATTCTTAGAAAATAAAATTTAAAATTTGGGTGGTTACTCTGAAATATGCCCAGCTAACCAAGTGGAGGAAGGGGGATAGAAAAATACAAAATGGACAATTGAATTTTGGCTAAAACATGCACAATCAGGAACATTTATGTTATTAATAGTAACCTGAATTGAAAAACTAGAGCCGTCTCAGTCATTGCTTGCCAACAAAAAATTAAGCTTTCTAATACCTCCCAACTTAAGATAGCTATTAATAATAGAATATTAAAAGATCACTAAATATCTCATTACTACATAATTATTCAGTAAGATTCAGGAATCACTGTTCTTTCTTTTTCCTTTTTGCACTTCTAATCTTTACTGTTTTCTCTCTTTTCTACTTTTCTTTTCCTCTTTGTTTTCTTAATATTAGTTCTTGTTAGTTTTTATGGGTTTTTTTCCCGCAAAACTTAATAAAGTTATTATTTAAAAAAAGGAGTCACTGAAGGATTGTGAAAGGGCGTTGAGGAAGGCATGAAGATGTGTCACAAAGCTATTTCACTTTTTTCTATTTATAAACAATGTTTCACAGTAGATAATTACCAGTTTCAACTATTACATATGCAAAGAGCCACAACCATCAATCATGTGATTATTAGAAAGTCATCTTTGTGCCACTCTTCATACTAGCAAACTGCACAAGATAATTACAGATGGTGATGATCTAATCTGCCTTGTACATCTTCAACTCTGCAGCTGCCTAGCTTTGCCAAGGGCAAGAGAGGTGAAAAGAGGATGCCCCTTCTTCAGAAGATACACAGTTGGCTAAAGAAGAAATGGGCTGAAAACTATTTGCAAATCAGAGTGTAAATAAAGGAACAATTACTTTTTAAAAATGATGACATGTATCACCCCAATCCAGCAAGGCATATAGTGCTTATAGCCATGGATGATGGCTACAGAAACCTCCTGGACATCAAAGCATCCATCAGCTGGGTCATTAAGCAGAATGATCACAGTTAGAATTTAAGGCCTACATCGAAATAGCAGAAGAAGTCTCTTCTGTTATTACAGATGTAGATAAGAGCTCTAATTACACCAGACCAAGTCATGCCTATCTAAAATAGATAAATGCTCTAACATTGATAATCTGCCTGGATTCACATCCAGTTGGTCTGTTTCTGCCTTGCTAGCTAGGACTTTTGATTCTCTCTCCCACCACCTATTGAGCATTAGGCCTGAATTATGGTGATCTCTACCCTTTAGAAGAAGACATTACTGGCACACAGCAGGATTCATAACAAGCTACAACGATATCAAAATGTGATGGAATGGAATTATGAAGGGCGGGCACAGAGAGAAATATTTTCTTAGCTCCCATGCTCCTCCGGCGAGCTAAGAAAATGTTTCTCTCTCTGAGCCTGGCCTTCATAATTCCATTCCATCACACAAAAGTTGGCTTGATCTGATGAGTCCTCCCAATGTATGAGAGCCACTGAATTATGGTGGTAACAGGGTTGGCATGGCACTAGGGAGATCCAGGTTCAAATCCTTGGATCACTTTGGGCCAGTCCCTCGCTGTCAGCCCAATCTACTCCATAAGGTTGTTGTGGTGTGAAAAATGGGAAGAGAAAGCATTATGTGTGCAGTGTTGAGCTCTTGAATGAAAGGCAGGCTATAAATCTAATAAATGAATAAAGTAAGAGCATGTGTACCATGTCATCATTGTTCAGATGGCACGATTATGTAATCTGTGTCATGGCATTTGATGTCGTCATATAAGTCACATGATGTAATGATGCATTTATTGTCACTGCTGTCCCCTGCCTCTCTGTGGATGTCCATGGTGGCATGAAATTGACTCTCCCCATTCCCAGTCCCACTTTTTACCTCAGTTCCCAGCGTCTTTGGGGTCATGATGTAAGAAAACTCAGGCGCTGGGGAAGAACAGGGAATATTTGATCAATGAAGGGCAGATGCACATTTCTTCCTTGAGGCCATCTTTAGAGAAAAACCCTTTAATAGCAGGACCACTCCAGGCTGTCTGTTTCACAGGCTGGAAATGCAGTGAAGGTGATATCATGGGGACACCACAGAAAAAAAGATGTTGCCAGGGCATGTTGTGCTGTGATGAGGTGCAATGGGACACGGTCTCACATCCATATTCTACTTTTCCCTTGAAAAGTTTGGACCAACATATAGGTTGTATGATTTTAATACTGTCCCATTTTCAACTCAATGCAATAAAAGTAAGCCATCTCATAGCCCCTTTGACTGACTGATTGATTATGTGCTATGAAGTCCATGTTGATTTCTTAGCCACCACACAGATCAGGGGTCCCCAAACTCTTCAGCTCATTGACCACTTCATGAAGTTTCAGATTGTTCATTGACCCCCAAACGTTTATTATATGAAAATAATTTGATAAATTCTACTTTAACTAATAGTACCATGAATAACAACAACAACAGAGACAACTCAAGGCCACTCTCATAGGTGGCAGACTATCCAACCCTGGGTAACACTGTCTCACTGCTAGCCACCTCACCTTCAGGACTAGGGACTGGTGTGGAGCTCTGCAGAGACTCCAAAAGATTGTCCACAATCAACCTTCCATCACAATATACAGTACCTTCTCCAGGATGATCTGTCCCTACCCTGGCCCTTCGGGTTTTCCAATGGTGCACCCATCACTGCTATAATTGAGTCCTTCCACTTGCTCCTCTCCTTCTCTTTCCTTCCCCTTTCCCAGCATTACAGTCTTCTCAGGAGACATGGCACCTTAAGGGCTAACACATATGAATATGCTTTTCTGGCTTAGGATCCAGTCCATCCTGTGCAGGAAGTATTTTTCTGATGGTTGAGGGGAGCTTACAAAATGCATACAATGATGGTTGAGGGGAGCTTATAGAATGAGAACGTCCAACGTTATACAATCATCACTATGATAATGTATATTATCTATTAAATTATATTATACTATATTTCATTAATGTGGAAAGGCTTCATACTGCCACAGTGATGGTTGGATTACCCTAGAAATGTCTAATGTGGAAGCCTTCACATCAAGTACAGGCAGAGGCAATCACATTATCAACATCAACTCTTCTCAAAGCAGTTGTTCCCGATAGGCTAGGCAAGTTATTTCCAATTAGTTTCTGCAGGGTGAGATTCAGTGTCAACCTAGCCCAGAAAACAGGTTCATTCAGTAATCCATTATGACCTCAGACATAATAACCCTAATATCCTGATGCTGGGCAAGGAACAGGAAGAAGAGTTCACTCTCCTGATTTGCATTTAGAACAACAGCAATACAAGCAATCTGGGGCAGTGTAAAGCCATTGCTGTGACAACATAAACCTGTTCCATGTTAATTATACCACAGCACAACATCGGGGCAACACTAAGCGCAGGGGTGTGGAAGCCCTCATAGAAAATACAAACAGTGGCAATCACTTGACTGGCACGGGCTTTCCTCATGCAGAGATTAGTGATCTTGAACAAGTTGGTGGGACTGGTCTCTCGAGCATGAATTCGACCTTCAATTCAGTCTCTGAACTTTACCGTGAAAAGACCACAATTTGAGGTTATCCACTCAAGCAATTTATAGCCTCACCCAGCCATTGCTGGGGCAGTATAAAGCAAGTAGAAAGCCGCTAGTGTGATTCATATGACCCATTTGTGTGTTGTCATGGCTTGTTGTGCAAGAGTCATGTTGCGTTTGTGTCTGGATGCTGGTTTTCTTCTGAAGAATACCCAGTGTTTGGAATGGATATTCCACACTTTTATCATTGCAGTGAGGGGGGAAAAAACAAAAAAACGGTTTCTACAATGTTGAAAGGACACCCACCCTTCTAGTATACAATAGTTTAGAAACAAGTGTTTTACATTTAATAGATTCCACATGCCGATTAATGTTCATTTATGTTTTAAAGCTATTGTTTTCTTGCTCAGTCACGTTTGTTCAATTTAGGCAGCCCTCTAAATTCCTTAAATAAAATAATATAAATAAATACGGTACATCCAAGAATCTTTGCTGCTGAAAAAGCTAAACATTTGGGCTGCATTTGTACTTTATCTATTACATTTCCCATTGCTGGAGCATCTAACTGATCTTAAGAAACTATATACTGTATAGTGAACTGACTTCAGTGCTAATAATTTAAAGGTATAGCATGGCATGAATATCTAGATCTATTTGCAGAGGGAGCTTTGAGAAGAGTTGCAAATGTTTATGCCTCCCCTTCCCTTCCCTTCCTTTCCTCTCCTTCCCCTCCCTCCCTCCCTCCTTCCTTCCTCTTCTTCTTCCTCCTCCTCCTTTCCTTCTTCTCCCTCCCTCCCTCCTTCCTTACTTCCTGCCTCCCTCCCTTCTCCCCCTTCCCCTCCCTCCTCCTCCTCCTTCTCCTCCCCCTCCTCCTCCCTCCCTCCTTACTTCCTCCCTCCCTCCCTTCTTCCCCTTCCCTCCCTCCCTCCTTTCTTCTTCCTCCTTTCCTTCTTCTTCCTCCCTTCCTCCCTTCCTTACTTCCTCCCTCCCTTCTTCCCCCTCCCTCCCTTCCTTCTTCTTCCTTTCCTTCTTCTTCCTCCCTCCCTCCCTCCCTCCCTTCTTCCTCCTTTCCTTCTTCCTCCCTCCCTCCCTCCTTCCTTCCTCCCTCCCACCCATCCCTCCACGATAGAGCAATCCGAGCGCCCGCTGCGAAAGCGAAAGCAGAGCCGCCCGACCAGCCGCGGGATCGGCCGGAGCGCGGCCGGCCTCGGGGGGCGCTGTGGAGGCGGCGGCGGCGGCGCTGCTTAAAAGGCCGTTCCCGCTCCCGGCCTCGCCATTCCAGCTTTGTCCGTGCGCGCGTGGCCGGTCCTTCGCCCTCCGCCTTGCCCGCTCGGAGCTCTCGCTGCGCCGCCGCCTCCTCCTCCTCCTCCTCGCCTCTGCGCTTCCCGCCGCCGCCATCATGCTGGCGCTCCGCTCGGCGAGCCGCCTGCCGCCGCTGCTGCTGGGGCCGCCTGCGCCGCGAGGCCGGCTGGGCGCCGCGGCCGGGCGGGAGCTGCTGCGGGGCCGCCCGGCCGCCTCCGAGGGCGCCCGCAGCCCCGGCACCGGCTGCCGCGCTTGCAGCGGCGGCCCAGGCGCCGCGGGGAACCCGCTGGTCTTCCTGGAGGTGGGCGCCGACAACCAGCCGCTCGGGCGCGTGGTGCTGGAGGTGAGCCGGGCTGCTCGGGCTGGGGGAGGCGCCCTCTGCGGCGCCAAGGTGCCCTTGGAGGGGGGAGCGGGCAGGGCTGCCCTGCCCTGCCCTGCCCTGCCCTGCCCTGCCCTGGCCGGCTCGGGGCCCGTCGGGACTCCGGGCGCCCCGCTCCCACCCCTTGGCGCCAGCGAGGTGGCGACGGGGCGCTGCTGTTCGCCTGGCCTCCTGGGGGTGCCAAGGTGGCTGGCGTGGGGGTCTCCTCCTTTATTCCCACCCCCACCCCCCCAGCTCAGTGAGAGCGGCCCTGAGCTTGCCCTGAACAGATGGCAGCATGCGCTGCTTCTGGTCGTATTTGCATGATTTCCAGCTCACCTTTTGTCTTGAAATCACACGCGGGGAGGATCTCTTCTCACTTGAGCAGCCATCCTGCGGGGGAGATCGGGCCACGGAGGGGCAGCTCACGAGTCCCCGAGGACATGCGGAGGCTTGATCCTTTGCTGAGTGGGGTCCAATAAACTGCTCCGCCATGCTGTCCGTGTCCTTGAAAGGCTTAATTCTAGCCAGGTGAGGGGTGGGCCCGGTTGCCCTTTGGACAGGGGGGCATCAGGAGGCCCCAGTGCTGTAGGCTGGGCTGAGGAGTTAAAAATCATCTCAGAATAAGATGCTAGTAGTAAAGGAGGCGCTTTTTCTGGTGCATTTTGCCCTTTGAAGTAACACCTTCAAAAGCCTTACGCATCATGGTCGTGTCTGTGAAGTTGCCAGGAAAGTTTCTTTGCACCAAGAAACACCATGGATGGGAATTGCACCCATGCTTTTCTTCTTCTGTTTCTGCAACCTAAGACTTTCAGCAGGTTCTGGCTTTTCCCCCTCTTGTAAATGAGCAAAATT
This sequence comes from Python bivittatus, assembly GCF_059951505.1. NCBI lineage: Eukaryota > Metazoa > Chordata > Lepidosauria > Squamata > Pythonidae > Python > Python bivittatus. Next base: position 154,762 of record NW_028277064.1, read on the forward strand.
GGCAAAATAGCCTGATCTCTGCCAGGTACCCTCTTACGCATGTGTTTTGGTACCAGTTGGTACAGTCAGGTTGTTTGGTCCCTGTCCTTCCCTCTCCAGCCCATAATGCCAGCACCAAGCAGGCCTTCTGTATCTTTACAACTGGCAGACATTCAGCAAATGGCTCCCCCCCCCCCATCTCCCTGCAGAGAAAAGTTCACACTGTTACTTCAAAGGGCAAAATGCACCAGAAAAAAGAAGTCAATAGTTCAATAGTAGAGTGAATTTCCTCCATGCTTGTTTTATTTCTGGCTTAAGGGGATCTGCTTTTTAATTACCTTCTTATTCCTCTGATGCATGGTTTTCTTAGGAGTTTACCAGCTGTGACCTTGAACATGTACTCTTGTCTTACTATTTTTTGGGAATCTGTTCTATTGCTTTCAATGAGTGCTGGTGCTGATTACATTTTCCCAACAAAATAAAGCAGTCCTGATTTTGCGGCAAAGCATTCAGTCCTGGAAGAGGAGTTAGGATTCTTCTTTTCCCCCAGAGTATAGTACAGGATGCACAACAACTGTAAAACCAACCCTTGGACATTATGGGTGGATTCTTAATCCATTTATGTATCAATTCCCCCATCCTATTTAAAGTTTAGAGGGAATTTAGAGGAGGAGGTATCAACCCATAGTTGATACCTCCTCCTGCATTAATCCTTGAAATGTAAATAGTTGGAGAAAGCTAACCTTACTGCATTCCAGAAGAAAAGCTAAGTTCTGATCTCCATGAAATGCTGATTTACACAAGGACCTCCTAGGTAGGGAAGTTCTCACAGTGATGCTTCTAGTGGACAAAAATTATTTCCTGTCGAACAGCAAGGCTCCTTTCTAGCTGGCTCTGTTCAGGCTGTTCCTTCCACGTTTAAAAAGTGTGTACTGTATAAAGGCATTCTTCAGTGAGATTTTTTTCAGATTACTTTTCACCCCTACCCTGCATGATAGTTCAGAAGTCATGCAGAACTCCATTGAACTGTTCCCAACTTGGAGGGGCGGGGGGTGTTGTCTCTTCTATTCCCTGTTTCTGGGATTTGATTTTTATCTATGGAATATATCCTCTGAGATGAGAAACTTCAACTCGTTTCTGAGATCTACAGGAACGGATTCTGCTTTCTGTCTTTCTCCGTTGCCTTTCTAGCCAGATTCCTCCATCTTGTCCAGATCTGTCCCATTACTCAGATTCTCTGTTTCTTTCTCTTCTGCACAGGGCCGTTTGTGGGATTAGAGGAATAAAAGCAATGTTGTGTTGCTGCAATGCCAGCCCCGCCCCTTTTGTGTGTGCACGTGATAGATGCACGTACGAAACAAGCAGAACTTGTATCCCAGTGTCAGGATGGTGATCTTGTCACTTCACCTCCTTGCTGTGGCCACCTTGACTTGTATGTCTTTGTGCTTTCAGAGAGATCCACTAGCAGGCCTGTAACCTCATTTCTCCTCTTGGTCATAGCCAGCAGAATGAGATAAAATTAGTTCTTTGAACTAAATTCAGTTCTTGTGCAACACTTTAAAGAAAGCTTGAAAAACCCATTTGAAATTTTAAAAATTTTAAAAATCTGGTTTGTTTGGTTTTTTTAAATCCTCAATTCCTGGCCCCCTAGATCCCCTAAGTTGTGAAATAGCTTCTGTTCTGGGTTGATTTTAAATAGCTCATTTAGCTACATGCATGTACACTCACAACATGGTATGCCAGGATTATTCGTAGATACGCCAAGATATTCTTGGGATTTTTTTTCGCACGTTCAGTTGCATGAGATTCTTCTGAATGTTGGTCACGTCACGCATAAGGGAATTTCTGGGATGTTACTTGGCTGAATCATTATGATGTAATGTATTCACATGTAAATACTTGCAGGATCACTCCCATCAGCCATGTGCATTGTGCCTTATTTATATTTCAAATGTGGTCACCTCTCATATCACTAGGAAGTGACTTATGTCATAAACGGACCCAGTGACACATTCAAATGGTTGTGAATAACCATCTAGAAAATGCCACATGATGTTAAGCTGAGCAAGAATGTTTAATTCAATTTATTTGTCTAAAACTTTTATATCGCTGTCCAACTTACATACATCACTTTGGATGGCTTAACAACAAATTCACAAGAAAACAATACAGTGGTACCTCGGGTCACGAACTTAATTCGTTCCGTGACCCGAATTGGCCGCGACCCGAATCAAATTTTCCCATAAGGTTCAATGAAAATACGGTTAATCCGTTCTGACCCCTACAAATTTGGTCGCCAACCAATTTTGGTTGCGACCCGAATCAAATTTTCCCATAAGGTTCAATGTAATTACGGTTAATCCATTTTGAACCATATGTATTTTTTTTTTTTAAACCACAAAAATATGACACAAAGTACAGTACGAAGAGAGAGAACGCTAACCTTGCTCGACGCGACTTCTGGCGTGGGGACAGGAAGGCGGGTGGGGAGGCGGTTATTGGTTGGAGGGAGAGTCCCCCTCCCTACAGGAAGCCACGGCCACGTGTCACGGGAGGGAAAATGGCCGCGGATCCTGTTCGTCACCCGATGCGGAGGGAAGCAAAATTTTGCGAACGGTGCTGTTCGTGACCCGAACTGGTCGTGAACAGAAGCGTTCGTGACCCGAGGTACCACTGTATAAGGAAACCTCTATAAACAAAATGAAAGACAAAATTAAAAGAATCACAATACAGTAACCGAGGTACTGTATAACAAGCTCACAGAAATGTTCAAAATGATTTGGAAGAAAGTTGTGTAAGCCAAGGCAGAGTTTGGGATAGGCTTTAGACACCCAAAAACACAGCAGCTGCCCAAACACACTGAAAACATGCAGGAAAATTGAAGTTGTGAAATGCTGAACTGTGGAATTTGTTTGCCCTTTCAGGACTCATGGAGGTTGTCTCATCGGGGGTGCTTCTGTTGTTTGAGTTGAAATATGAGGCATCACTTTGTGGCTTGTTTTTAATATGCCTGAAGGTGTTAGATAATGGGAAAGTTGGTGTGTGTGTGTGTCTGGTTTCCATTGGTGATGGTTTGATTGTTCTGGATTAGCTTAAAAGGTTAAGTGCTATGTAGGAATCGTTGATGTGCGAAGGGAGGAATTCTTGCAAGGCTGTGATTGGATACTCGTCATTAAGAAATGCAGAAGTGCTTATTTTCTGTACCAAGGGAGAAAAATGTGAGAAGCCTTAGGTGTTGAGTTCTAATCCCAGAGTTTATTATTAAACTCAAAACGCCCGATTTCTGATTTCGAAGGCACGTTCTCTTCAGGCGTAGAACGCTTTCGGTATGTTGAAACAGCCAGTCTCCAATCTGAAATGTTTGCACGTCTCTGTGTGTGTAATCCTTCCCTCTCCCACAATGGTTGTGTAAGTGCTAAGTGCTTCCCCCTAATCAGTTGCATTTTATTGCAGACATGGTCGCTATATGAACAATGTCATTACCCTAATTGGATAGGAAGCTCTAGACTCTGAAAATTTTCTGGCAGCCTTCTTGGGTTCTGTAGGATTTCATTTGTAGCGGCTTAATTTGTGGCAGAGTAAGGCTTAAGTGTGCAATGAATGCAGTGTTTAAAAGAGGTTCGCTTAGAGATTGAATTGACTTGTGATTTGAGAATATGCTCAGAATTGGATTGATTCCACAATCTCCTATTAAATTGCTATGATTCTGCAGTTTCTTTATTTCTGAAATAAGGGTATATATTTCATGAGACTAATGTGTGTTTTTGCACTCTCTTTTCTTCTAACAGCTAAAAGCTGATGTGGTGCCAAAGACAGCAGGTAAGAAAATCCTTAATTATGTTTTTAAGATTTGCTCAGAGATCATCTCGGCAAGAAAATGCTTTTAAATAATGGATTAATGCTTCCAGTTGCAGGAACGGAATTTTCTTTGCTTCATTTCACTTATTTGTAGCGTAGTTTTCGTGCAGTTTTCTCTAGCTGTGTATAGATTTGTGTGTGTGTGTGGGGGGGGGGGGGAATGTATGAATGAATATGTTTACTCTGTTCTAAATACCACTTTAATACAAGTAGTCCTTGTCTAGCAACCACAATTGGGACCAACAACTTGGTTGTTAAGTGAAGCAGTCACTAAGTGAAATGGTGGCTGTGGTTATGATCTTACTTCACCTTCCTTTGCTTTACAGACCTGCAAAGGACATAAATGTGAGGACTAGTCGCAAAGTTACTTTTTCATAACTGTTGTAACTGCAAATGGCCACTAAACAAGGCAGTCGCTAAACAAGGAATACCTGTAGTTGTTTTTCATGGTTTCTGTAGCCTTTACAATGTACTACCTGCATTATCACATCATACAGGTTGTTTTCTTAGTAACAAGAGTTGCTTTTTTTCTCCCCCCAGAAAATTTCAGAGCCTTATGCACTGGAGAAAAGGGTTTTGGGTACAAAGGGTCCACCTTCCACTGAGTGATACCTTCTTTCATGTGCCAGGTAATAAAACCCCAGGTTTCTGCTTCATGAGGTTATTATGAAGAAGACAAGTGAGTTTTTATAATAGGGTGAAAGGTAGCTTTTCTACTTAGCACATTAATGGGGAACTTGGTGCTCAATAGGAAGGAAAAAGCCTGAGATAACCTGTCATTTACCAAGGTTGGAACTGGATGTAGAGGAAAAGGTGTCTTCTCCATGTCCAGTTCTCCCCTTACCAGCCACAAATAAATGTAATGTGATTTTCAAAGATGCATTTCCTCATGGACCAGTTACATGGACTGTATCCTGTCCTTAAGGACTTCTTGAAGAAGAAACAAAATTAGTGAACTTCATTGGCCTGAAGAAAGATTCTTCACTCCTTGGGGATGCTGTAACCTTTACACATTGGTGGCCTTTCACACATTAGAACCAATTATAGCAGTGCAATTGGCAATCTGTAGAAATTTGAGGCTTACAGTACTTAAAAAAAGAAAGAAATAGGCATACATGAATTATGCTGCTGTAGATGTTTGCAAAATTCATGATTATTTAACATTGATTTGGTGAAGCCTTAAATAAAGCAGCTGAGCTTTTGGGTGATGTCAGGTTTAGTCCTCTGGTGAAAGAACTTGCTTTCTCACTAAGGGGTTGATTAGGAAACTCAGCACTGATGATGAATTTTACTCATTTATTAGAGGTACAGCCACATTTCCTCCAGGAGCTAAAGGCAGTGTATATAGTTCTGTTCTCTGCTGTTTTGTACTTGTGGGATTTCTGGGAGGAAGATGGTGAATAAGTTTGATTCATGATTGAATGTAGACTTGAGTCTTGATGTCTCTGTATGCCTAAGCCAGCGTTCTTGCAATGAGCCTTATGTAGTTAGATGGATGAGGGGTAATGTCTTTTCCTGGGATTGCAAGTCTGTCTTCCATCCCTGTAGTACAATTTTTATAGTTTTATTGGATTGCAAGTAGCCTTTACGCTAACACACCCATGTGTTCCTAAGCTTTAAAATCCAAGGGCCTGCACAGAGCTAGCAAGTACAAAGAGAAGAGAAAAACGAGTAAACCTTAAGAAGTGCATGGTTTTATTTATTTCTTTTATTTATATTTCACATTTAGATACCACCCATCTCAAAAAGTGACTCTGGGCAGTTAAATTGATTTTGAGTCATATAAATTTTAGGGAGGGTGCTGATGGGCAGCAAGTTTTTCTTTTTGTGGTAGTTGAGTTGCTCTAATTTGCTTATGAAGATGAACCACAAAGGCGTTTTATTTTCAAAAGTGAGAAGACATGTTTCCAAATAGGAAAAGGTGGCTCATACAAAGTTAAAACCTGCACAACCACTCTTCTAATGAGTGGATAATTGTGACATTCAGTTTCCTTATGGAAGCTCTGGGTTTCAATTAGGTTGCGATGAGAGCGTGTAGAGATTGACAGCTAGAAAGTACATGGCAAAAACTGTTTCTTAGTTCTCAAAGCTTATTGCCCTTTTATTTTTTCTGATCTTGGTCTGGGGATATACCTGGGTACTGGAGTTAGAGTTTCTACTTATCTTCCCCACAAATGTGAAATCTCTCCTTTGATGTATGTTTTGTCTGAGAAATCCATTCTCTTCTGAAGTTTTCCAGGGCTTGCATAGAAGTGGGAGATGGTTGAGGATTCCCTCTACCACAACTTCCTTGGTCCTCTCAACTGTTCACTCTCCCTTCATATATTTGTTGTGTGAAGAAAAGGGCTGAAATTTCAGCTCTGCTGTTGTTGTTGTTCAGTCGTTAAGTCGTGTCCGACTCTTCGTGGCCCCATGAACCACATCGCGCCAGGCCTTCCTGTCCTTCACTGCCTCCCTGAGTTTGCTCAGTTTCATGCTCATTGCTTCAGTGATGCTATCTAACCATCTCATCCTCTGCCGTCCCCTTCTCCTTTGGCCTTCAATCTTTCCCAGCATCAGGGTCTTTTCCAAAGAGTCCTCTCTTCGCATTAGGTGACCAAAGTATCTGAGCTTGAGCTTCATTATCAATCCTTCCAATGAGCAATCAGGGTTGATTTCCTTTAAGAATGACTGGTTTGACCTCCTAGCAGTCCAGGGGACTCTTAAGAGTCTTCTCCAGCACCACAGTTCACAGCTCTGCTACCACATCCCCAAAAGGCCTCCTGTATCTGCCCTTGAAGGTGGTAGATTTCCACATTCCCCCCTGCCCCCAACCCTTCAAGCATTGCTCACCTCTGTGAGGGGCGTGTTTGTGTGCATGTCAAAGAAAAGAATACTTTCTGTATACAGATGTAGTCAGTTTTGTAGTGCTTAATGTAAGAATAAGAGCTTAGATGCTTCATAAATAACCTCACCTGTGAACCTTCTGCTTCTGTCATCATCAGTGGTCCAGTGAAAATGTATGATGCATCGAACATTCTGTATAAGTTTGAATTCTATTCTTAGGCTTTCTAAATAGCATTGTCATCTGAACTATTGCTACTTAAAAGTAGGTTGTATTCAGGTGTGCATTATAAAGAGCTGTAGTAAGAATGCCTATCATTCCACAATTAAAATGTAAGCTGTGGGTGACAAAGCTAATTAATATAATTAAAGGTACAGGTCGTTGATCTGTCAGTCCTGCTAAATGATAGGTGTGCTCCAGGCATGTTCAGGAGGAACTTAGGTTTGGAAATGAGATGTATAAATCTTGCATGTAATGCATTAAGTTGCTCTCCTGGACTTTGAAGCCATTCCTATGCAGTCCAGACTTCCCGAAATTTGTTGTGTGGGATGTCAACTCCCATAAACCTTATTCACCAAGCCAGTGGACACACTAGTTCTGAAGTACAGATGCTTGATTACAAATCCTTCTGGAGAGGTCCACGTTGGGAAAGAAATGTCTAATGGGTTAAACGTCCTTCAATTTGATATTCTTCAACCATTCCAAAATTCTCACTGAATTGCTGAGCCCTCCCAAAAGCCAGTGAATTGTACATTTCAGGGCGTTCAAAAAAAGGAAATTATAAAATGTATGGGGAGTACTGCATCATCATCATAATTGGAATATGCATTGACTCAAATCTAGCTGTTCACATTCCTGTCTCCACTTCTGGAGGGCCATCAGTTGAAATCATTGCACATCCCCCTTGCAGATACATTGAAGCAGCGTATGAAAAAGTGTCAGTGCTACCCAGTGCTGAATTCTTCATAGACACAAGAAGAAGACTTGAATGTGGTCTCAAAACCTTTATCTTCTTGTCTGGTTTTTTTCTTGATCCTTTGCTTCAGTATGGTAACATAATGTTGTGACTGTGCCTTACCTGTACCAGCAGAAACCAATAAATCAGGCTGGCTGGGGAATTCTGAGAGTTGAAGTCCACCCGTCTTAAAGTTGCTAAGGTTGAGGAACCCTGCAATAAATGATCTCATGATATTTAATGGGTTTAGGTAATTAGTTGGGTGGGGGGAAAGTAAGCAAGGAATGCTTTGTCATATGGCTGTCATATCCAGTTCCACCCTCTGGATTGTCCAAGTGGACCTTTTTGTAGCAATGTGACAGAATATGACTCATGTAACAGGTCTGTGCTGTTTGGTTGCCTTTCCTAAAATGCATAACGTGATTTAAATGAGCGAAGAGCCTACAAGGATGAAAGACACAGAGATGTTGCATAAATTTAAACAATATGTTTAGCAAGGTGAACAGAACACATCAGTGGGATGGTCCCTGACCATCCCCTCAGTGTTAACAGCAAAATTAAATAGACTAGCTAAGCTTGTATGTTCATTAAAATGCCTTTAATATCCAGCTCTTTTTTCATAATTCTAACCAACTCAACAATGAGAAAAAAGGAAGTTTCTAGGTTTTCTGTTGCTCTTATGCTAGATTGATCACTGTGAAGTAATGGTATGTATCGTTTTCAGTTCTGAATAGTTTGTCTTTTATCAAATAGCTGGATTTCTTTCCCATCAATTCCTGCCACTCTTTTTATTGCAGGTAAACATGATAGCACTAATTATTTTTTTCCCACTTGATGTGGCCTTCAGTTCAGATATTGCCACTGAAGGTGGTGTACTTCTGGTCTTAAAGGCCACCCATGTTGCCTTGAATCCAAAACATATCAAAACTATATCCTTTTTTAATGAAAAATGTACTGCTGTACTATAACTGACAAAAGGACATCGCATACTGTTTTGGCAGTTCTTAGCATGATTCTCAAAGGCAATGGTTTGCAAACACTGCAGTACCATGACTCCCTGGAATGATAAATGATTTTATATGACCTTCCCCTATAAATAAAACTTTGATGGATCTCTGCAGCATTCAGACATGAGTTGAACTATGGATTCATGGGCTCTCGTGTGCCTTCTGTCTACTTATAAGGCCAAGATAGGTCCTGGATTTACTGAGGAACTAGAACTGGAAAGTTTGATGGCTAGAAACATGGGGAAGGAAGATGCGTCTGAATTCAACAAAGGCATTATTGGCCCTGTGTTGTGCAACATTGACAGTGAACAAACCAAATTTCTCTGCCAGAAATGATCCTTTGACTCACAAGCTCAAGTAGAAGGCCTTTTGGCAGTTTGATATCCTCATGTTCCTAATTCTTTCATGTATAAAATCTCTTTCAATTGGTCCCTGCATATTCTACATTTCTAATCTCTCAAGTGATAGTGGCTACCTCTTGTCTGCCACGAACATGGCAGGATCCTTGGAAGTTCGAGACCAATTTTTTCACACAACTTTCACAGAACTAATCTTTATTAGGGCTAATTCTCTTTTGTTTGAAGTACTGTAGGCAGGTAGTAATTTTCCTCTTCCTAAAGAAGAAAACCCTTCCTGGCTGCCTACAAGTTAATTACTCTAAAATCTCTTTTTAGGAAGATTGTAGAGCATAAGATGGTTCCAAAATATTAGTGCATGTAACTGCTTTTGCTTCCGCCACATTGGTTACCAATTCACTTTGGGTATAATTCAAGGTGCTAGTAGGACCTTTGAATCCATAAACAGCTCATGATTAAAGTACATAAAATTAAAGTACATAAATGAGTACCAGTACTCTTGTGAGCCTTTCTGGCTTGAAACAAGAGATAAGCATGTTTCTCCTTGAGTTCCAAGCTCCTCTGAAACCAGGCTAGCAACTGCACAAAAGTGGGCCTTTTTAGTCTTTGATTCCATTTTCTGGAATTACTTATTCCTGAGGGTTTTCTACCTGTCTATATTCAGGCAAAGGATGAAGCTTTCCCCACTGGTTTGTAACTGATTCCCATCTTCCTGACTTAAGCCTTACACGAATATAGTGTAAGCCATTTTTTTTAAATCATGGCTTAACATGTAATTTCTGTTTTTTAGAAAAGTGGGATAAACATTTTTAAATTAATCAGTTACTTAGTTGCACAGTGAATCTTATTCAGCAAATCTGTTGTTATAAAGATGATCCAATTGCTGCAAGTTTCAGTCTGCTAGGATTGGTATTCTTTAATACATGTATGTAATTTAACAAAAACATTATTTTGTCCCAGGCTGGTGACTTTACAAATCACAATGGTACAGGAGGGAAATCTATATATGGCAGTCGATTTCCTGATGAAAATTTCATCCTTAAACATGTTGGACCTGGTAAGCAAGGTTTCTCTTCCATCATTCTGGATGTTGGCATATGTTTGTTATAGAAGTAGAGCCTCAGAATTGGTTGCATTATTTGGGCAGCCACTTCTGAGACCAATGATATTTTAATAATTATCAAGTTCTGAAAGTGATTCAGTGACTGAATGCACGTGATCCCATCCTAACTTAAAGTGAGCACTAACGTTAAGTCCTACTATTGTGGTTGTGTGTAGAAGCAACACTCAACTTTTTTTCTCCTTTCCAACTTGTTTGATCTGAAACTTGAATCAATGTTAGTCTAGATCAAGGTAGAGGTGAGAATATGAGCCTCAGTCTAGAGTCAGCCGAAGGAAATATTGATGGAAGAATTTGTTGAGGGAAGTGTTGATGGAAGAATTTAGATCGTGCAATGGTTTGGGTTCCCCTTAAGGATCTGTTTTAAAGTTTTCAAGGTTTTCTGGGATCCACTGCTGAGAAGTGGAGGTACTGCACTTGTTAACAAAGCAAAGGTGCATCTTTTGGCACCCTCTCCCCCCAAAAGAACAAGCCCAAAAGTCTTGGCTGTAATTATCCATGCACTGGAATGAATTCCAGTATGAAGTAGCAACTGGACCTCAGTTCAGATTTAAAGCCATAGAGCCCATGGAGAAAGTCAGTTACTATTTCTCAGTTCTCATGGCCTGTTGTAAGGATAAAATGAGGGCAAACCCTTCCCTGTCTAGGCCATCTTGTAGGTTATAACTAAAAGAAACTCTGTGTTTCAATTTATTATACCTGGAATTGTACTTGAAGTCTCCAAGTAGGTCAGTCAGAAGAACAGCAGTTGACTCTCATTTGTCTTTATGCAGCTCATCAGTAGTTACATTTTACTTATTCAATTTACTAGGCTTATTTACTGCTCCAGTTCTTGCTGACTTGAGTGCCTTACAGGCCCATATACATAGTCAGACTTAAAATACTCAAAGAATACAAACAAGCAAAATAAGAGTAACAAATATTAACCCTGGTTATCCATTTGTTTCCAAGTATAGATTAAAGTCCTGTTTGTTCATTTTTAAAATACTAAACTTGGGTATCACAGGTATCTGTTCTCATGTATTAGTACACTTGTGAAGGAAATCCAGCATCACATGTTCACTTTAGCTCCACCAGGAATTGTAAACTATATGATTCTACTTAGATTATACCAGTCAGTCTATTAATATCTAAAATGCTTGGATGAAATCAGCCTTTACCAAATGGGTGCCATCCAACTGTTTTGGATGTTGACTGATGGAAGACTTCATAACTTTGGAAAGGTACCTTGCTGAGAAGTCCTGTGGGTGGGTTTTGCCAAGCAAAATTTGGGAGTTAATATCTTGCTTTACAAAAGGCATCCAGTATAGGCATTGGGGAGATGATTCTAACATTAAAAAAAGAGAAGGGAGGAAGCAGTGCTAGATTCTGGCACTAAGGACAGAAGTGATTAGTCCCTCTTGTGGAGGTTCTCTGAGAAAAGCTACTATCTGATTCTTCCAGCAAATGTTCGTATGTTTAAGCTCTTACAATGGGCTGCATTGTGAATTCTCAGGGAATACCATTCCCTAAGCTTGAATACAAGACCAAGAAAATAAAAAAACCCAAAGAGGAGGCTTCATGCAAAAACTCTCTCCATGAATGACTGTTCTCTGCCTTTGCTGGGTGAAGTTAAATTGCTCTCTTGTCTCTTGCAGGTGTCCTCTCAATGGCCAATGCTGGTCCCAACACAAATGGATCTCAGTTCTTTATTTGCAAAACAGATTGGTAAGCATTGTGGAATGCACATAGGTTGCTCTGTGTGTTCTTAATGTACTCAGTTTTATTGAGGACATTAATTTAATACTAAATTGCCCAGGTTGTGCATCATCCGCCATGGGAAGGAACTAAGGCGTAAAACCTGCTTCCTAAAACCATTAGCTCTACTAATCAGGAAGGTCATGTTCCCATTCTGTTTCATTAGCATTGCTTTTCTGTAAGAGTATTTCTTGCAGCATACAAATATTTTGACTGTAGCATTTACATATTATTTAAATTAATATTCAATCTAGGATTGGATTTTGCCAATTGAAATACAGTCGTAAAATGCAAGAGTGGGAGGGAGGAATCCAAATCAAACCTCCCAGGCAGACACTCTCAGGCTTCTGCTTGAACACATCCAGTGAAGAGCCCAACATCTCTCTAGGTCATTGGTTCCGCTGTTCAGTTTTGCTTTGATCTCAGTGATACTAAACCACAGCTGCAAAAAAGGGAGCAGGATCTTCCTTGCTCTAAAGGGGTGAGCCACTCATATTCTATGCTGACTTTTTGAAATCACCTCACAGTCAAATCAAGTGATGGTCATTCATGCATTCATAGTACAGTCCTGAGTTGATGTGAATCCCCTTTCCACGATACCAACCACTAAAAGAGGACGATGCCAAAGCATCTAAAACTGTGTTCCTCCTATAAAAAGTTGGGTACACACACAGCATAAGCGATAAACGATGACCTGGGGGGGGAAAGTTCAGATCAAGCTTACCAAGAAGAGGCAGAGGGAGAACAGCAGGCAGAACTACATGATTCCATAACTTGGATGTTTTTCTGCCGGCAAGTCTAATAAGCTGAAGGGATGCGTGATGAATCAGTGCGTTACCCAGCTGGAGGGCTTGTCTGTCTTGGACAGACTCATCACACTGCGAGCATAAATATCTTCAATTGCTTGTAGCCTTGGAATGACTCAAGTTCTGGCCTTTTTGTTTTTGATCAGGCTACGTGTTTTGGCGGGATTTGAGCCTTTTGATTTCTTTTTTTAATTATAGTTTGTATTCAAGATAGAGCCTTTTGATTTCTTGGTATTTGAATGCTCAGCTAGGGCTTAGTCAGATACCATTCTGCTGATCACCGATCTCTGGACTTGGGAGCAAGACCTGCCTGGCTCACCAGCCTTTGAGCTTTGTCAACATTCCCACTTTCTGTTGCAATGGCATCACCTCTTATGATCCTGCCCCTCAGTTAGCTTTCCTACCTAAGTTCAGTGTTTCTCCAATTTTTCCAGGGCCATTCTTAATTTTAAAATGCTTTAACTCCTCTTTCTGAAGTAGCCTTTTCCAACCTTCCAGCTATGAAAGTAGTACTTTTGCTTATCTGAGCCATGACGAGATTTTTAGTCTGGCACATCTGGGACATACCAAGTTGGTGAAAGTTATTCTGAAGTGAATGCAGTCAAAGACCATATTTTTTGCCTTCCCATCCTCAACTACTCGATTTTAAAACTCAAAGTCCGTATCAGTTTCTGGCTGTGCTCGGAACGTTTTGTTGAGATAAGATAGACAGATGACCTTCTGTTGTGAATGTGGTGCTGTAGGAAGATCTGAACACTCTACTGAGCCTTCTGCTACAAAAGACCAACTCATGGAGAATAACTCAGTTAATAGCTATAACTATAGTGATTAAATCAACTTCCATCTTCAGAAGCAGTATATCCTGAATCACAGGTCTGGCTAATAGGATTTCTAGATGTATCTAAGCGCAACCTTTGGAAGTTGACTGCTGGATTAAAAATTAATAAGGCCTGCTTAGTAGTTAATAGGAGCTGAAGAACAGTTTCTCAAGGATTTGCTAGCTCTGGAGCAAAGATATGAATTTGCCTGAATCACACTGAATTTAACATTATAAAACTTTTTTAAGGACTCCCTCTAAGGACCTGTTGGGCTGTAAATTGTCAATACATCTTTGCTAGAATTACACTTTTTTAATTTCATTTCCAACCGGCAACTACCTTCTTACCTTGAAGAGGCCTCACATCTGCAGTGTTATTCCAAACCATGTTTTATCACTTTCTTTGCTGGATGATTTCAGATTAAGGCTTATTAATTCTGGCATCCTGCCAAGTGTGGTAAAGCTTTCTTTAACCTGTTCGGAGTTCAGCTTTTATCACATGGAGAATGTTTTTTGAACAGGAAGGGAAATTACTTCGGTTTCTTTTAGGCAGGTCATCTTAAAATGTCCATTTTCAGTATACCTTTACAGGAGTAGCTTCACGGTTCTTCCAATATCATTTTTGTTTGTATTGCAGGCTGGACGGAAAACATGTTGTGTTTGGCCATGTCAAAGAAGGAATGGATGTTGTGAAAAAAATTGAAAGCTTTGGCTCAAAGAGTGGAAAGACTTCAAAGAAGATAGTCATTACTGACTGTGGTCAGCTGTGATCATTCAAGCTGTGACCTCAAGATGTGTTCTCTGAAGAATCAGAGATGCAAAGAAGAATCCTTGCAAACTTTACTTACACATTTCTCAACAACTAAACCTCACAGAGCCCCAATCAGAGACAACAGAAGTACATGAAGAAGTCCAGTTTTCACTTGCCTTTGAACCACCTTGAACCTTTTTAATTTGAACACCCTTGTGTCACATTTTTAATATGCACATTAAATTTTCTGTCCGATACTTGATAACGGAAAATGTGAGAACAATAGCTAGTAGCACTGTATTAAAGGTTATCCTACCATTTGTTGAATTGGTACTTGAATTTTCCCATTTCAAATGAATGTATGATTGTTTGACTGTGTGGGCAGTTAAGTCAAGATGGCTTCGTGGTAGCCTTTCCCCCTTTAAACTTCAAACACAAACTCTTAAGGAACAAGTTCCCTTTCAGTTAATGCTCTTCAGGTTTCTGTGATCTGAAGACTGAAGAACTCTCCAACCTACAGACATGGAATTAATGGATTTCCTATGGCTTTTCTGAATTACTCCTGTGTCTGGATCATAACAAGAATAAAATAACTTGTGTTTGGGCTGCTTAGAATTAGCACCTGTGACATGCTGCTGTTAGAATCTGAATTTAGGAGTATGGCACCAGAACAACCAGAATGTTTTTATTAACTTGCAAAAAGGAAAAAAAGTTAAGTTTGTCTGTTTTAGATGCAACTATGAACTTCTGAAATCAAGCATGAGAGAAAGTTGTATGTACACACTAGTATATCCACTGTCGTAAATGTAGCATGATGGCTGACCTATATTCTCATGGTATATTTCTCATGGTATAATTCTGTATCAGGACCAATGTTAGATTGCATTTTGCTTTAATTAAAAGTAGATTAAATGGCTGGCAGGCTATTGGACACAGATTTAAGATTATAAGGAGGTGAATTGATTTAATTTGATTATTTATGCTCTTTAATTTGCTATACACAATTGAGATAGAAACACTTGAACCCAGAGGGTACTTTGGTTCATATGGTGAGCCATGAATTTAACAACAGATTTACTGTCTTCCCTTTTTTGATTAATTCAGGATACTGTCCTAATTCTCCCCATGTCAGTTTATAGCATAGATGTAGCTTGTATTTAGGGCTGATGACCCACTTAATTGGTACCACTGTCTTTATCTCAGGAATATAAAGATAGGTTCTGAATTCACCAGAATCCTACAATAATGGAATTGCACTCAGTGGTGCAAAATAGGAAAGGATGGATGAAACCGCCTACTCTTATCTGTCCTTGCATATTGGGGTTTATGATCTTTGAATTGTCCACATAAGCAATAATCTTGAATTCTGCTAAAGGCAAGCTGAAAATGTCCATACCGTAGACACTGTTAGTAGCCAATTGCACATCTCTGCGAAGAGGGCAGTTAAACTGGAAGCCATGTATGTTTGTCATTTATCAGCTCCTGAAATGTGATGACCCTTCTGTTGTGTGAATTTATAATTCTCTAATGGCCATGTCACTGAAGGTTGAAAATGCTACAGTGCGTAGAAAAGAGGCAGCCATAGTTTAAACAACAAATGTGGTCAATTGTTCTTGCATTCTTTGAAGTGTTTTGATAGTCTAACTTGTTTGGCTTGTGTTCCGTATCAGTAATAAATGGTATTTTTATAACATGTTTGTTCTAATATATAATATATTAAATAACTTTTATAGGAGAAGATGGTTTATGTCTTTCTTAGGTTAAATGGTAGCAGTTCCTTAGTCCTCTTAAGAAATGCCAAAACAGCTCCTTCTTGCTAGCTTAAGATGGTATGATTTTGTGAACATACTGCCCAAATGTGTCTCAACAGAATTTTTACTCTCCCTTTACTTTTAGGACATGCCGTTCACATTTTCCAGTTGGATGGCTTCCAAATATATCTGAACTGTAATTACCATCATACCTACCCAACATGGCTTGCTTAACTTGGGGAGAGGGGTATTTAACACATCTGGAAGTCCTCACATTGGAGACATCTACTTTAAAATCTTCCTCAACCTGGGAATTGGCCCTTGTTTTTTCCTTCACTAGTGGAATATTGTTTGATTTCTGCAGTGTTCTGGAAGCCATTACTTATTAAGTTAGAATAATGTATTTGGATTAGGCTTTGCTGTCTTAATTAAGGCAGATTTTGGCATGTGTGTATTAAGGCTGGCAGATCCCTGAAAGGATGCTTCACTCCAAACGTTCAAGCAAAATGGCTTATTTGTAACTGTCAAAGTAGCTATGGCACTTTGCTGAAAAAAACTAACTTTTGCTTATGCACAAAAGCCATTTCTGTAAGTCCAAACAGCCTTAATTTGAAGCTTTGTGAATGCTAAACAACTGACCTTCACGAAGTGATTTATGACATCGAAATAACGTACGTTTTAGCAAGGAAGATTGACTGCTCTCAAAACAAACTTAGTAAATATGTGTAATTTAAACCTTATATCTGATTAGTAAGTTGGTTAAGTCTGCCTTTCTGAGCCAGATGATTGTCTGTTATCTTCTGCTCGCTCACTCACTTTATCCCCTTCCAGAACTAAGGAGATGTTTATGAGTTTCATGACCTTTCTAGTTCCTGTTGAGCCCTGAACTGGTGGTGGTGAGACTCTGGTCTGAATGAAATACTGAACTGAGAAAAGCTGCTGGTAGCACTATTGCTTGTGAGATTTTCTCTGGTTATGGGAGCCTAGATGATGTTACCCAAGAGATCACTGAAAAGATAGAAATTCAAACTGGCTAGCTTTCTAAGAAAGGGGACACTAATGTAATTGGAAGACATTTGTGATTTGCTATGGCAACATGTGGAAAGCTTTCGGGTAACAAATAACTCGAGGTCAATCCCTAACTGGACATGTAGCTGCATAGAGAGTCTTCTGGTAAACAGCTTGTGGAGGCCAAGATCCTCTCTGAAACCATATTCCCCTCTGTTGGTACCTCTGAAGGCATCTTGTGCAGAACCCTGTGAAGTCGGTGTTTTCTATTGTCTCTGGGTGCAGACTTTGCAGGGAGTTTTTGAACTCAGTCCCAAATATGCAGAGAATGTGTATGCAACACATACAGC